>NW_020884887.1:14776814-14858556 GCF_003945725.1 Corapipo altera | reverse complement strand
TGCAGGACCTGTGGGCTTTGCTGCAGGACCTGTGGGCTTTGCTGCAGTGTGCTGAGATACTGTGCTGGGCAATGGTTCAAGCCTTGCTTGTCTCAAGTGGAGATTGAGGCTGCCACAGACTTGACAGAAGGTGCAGCACTCTGCCCAAGTCCTACTGACTTCAAATACTCCTTTTTTTTCCTCAGTGCAGGTACTCTTCGATGCCAGAAGAATACTTTGCCTGAGATCTTAAAGTATTTCTGAATATTCAGTACAGATTGAGTTTCTTAAAACCTGCTTTTATTTCTGGACTGTTTCTAACTTTCTCTTGAGTAAGCAAATAATCATTGCTTCCTCTCCAGCTTTGCCTGCTTCCTGCATTGGAAAGGTCTGTCCT
This sequence comes from Corapipo altera, assembly GCF_003945725.1. Lineage (NCBI taxonomy): Eukaryota > Metazoa > Chordata > Aves > Passeriformes > Pipridae > Corapipo > Corapipo altera. The sequence goes on along the minus strand of NW_020884887.1, from coordinate 14,858,180 downwards.
CCTCAATTAGAGTTAGCATTTACTGTGTTATGTATTTGTTGGGTTTTTAATGAGCTGTGGTTCTTAGTTTAGATGTTAGCAGCATCCTGAGTGTGGGTGAAACCTTCCTATTGAAAAACGTGTATTGGTCTAATTTCTGCAGATATTAGTATTCTTAGTTAAAATTTATAAGATTGTGAATATATATTGAATCTAGCTCCCTCTGCAGTGGGGTTTAGCACTGATAAATGCAAATCCTTATCAGCAGCAAACAGTGAAGCAGACTTGGCATTTTCCCCTGGGAGCAGCAGCTTCCTCTGCTCTGGGCTCAGCTTCCTTATCTGTGCTCTCCTGAGTGGTGACTGCAGTGACCTTTGGGGTTGGTTCCATAAGATAAACACAATAAGCTTGGGAGGGCCAGAAGGGAAAGAACCTGTTCTAGGTGCCAATGTCCAGAAACACTGGTGAACAGGTTCCTTCTTAGTTGTGCAGGGTAAAGATCTGTTGATGTTTGATTCATACCAACATCACTAATGAATCACTGATGATCTGTCAAAGGTGCTGTGATCCAGGATACCTCCCCTATAAACCTGGGACAGCTGGGGATGGATGCTGTAGGTGGGCTGTAAGGTGGTAACACACACCTTGGAGCTTCCCAATGTGGGGGAAGTCCTTGGAAGTGGAGACTGGCTGGATTCCACCACAGTCCCTGGTTAAAGGGTGCTTGTACAGTGTGGGTGAGCAGCATGGTGGAGAGGAGGGGTGCAGCAAGAGTGCTGGCCTGATCCTGGCTGATGAGCTCTGTGATCTGCTTATCTTGGGTAGAACTGGGCAGAAAAGTTGAGAGAAAATGAGGAATGTGAAGACCAGAAACTTCTACTATTTCTTTTTCTTGGAATACAAGTTTTGTGATGGGTTTTTCCAGAAAAGATTCTTTTGTATACTGTACCTATCTTTCTTCTGTAAAGACAGAAACTTCCCAGTGCTGGTTTTCAGTGCAGACTGGAGCCTGTTGACTGGTTTAGGAAGGGAAGAACTGTTGCTGTCTTGATTCAAAGGCTTGTATGTACTAACAGCTGCTGAGATTGCCAAAGTCACTGGTTGTGTGTGCTTTTGTCCCCATGAAGACAGCACTCACGAGAGAGCAGGCAGCAACCTGAGGTACTTTGAGAAGCTGCTGGAGAAGGAAAGAGAGGAGAAGGAGAGAGAAAAGCCAATAAACAAGACCAGGACAACGACAGAAGCTGTGGTGCAGAGTGGAGCCTATGAGAGGCCTCTTGACTACCTGCCAGAGCGGGACATCTACGAGGCCCTTTGCAGAGGGGAAGGAGTGAAAATGGTAAAAGACAAGAATTTCCTGACTCTGCTGCCTTGGCATAAGGGTGGTCAAGCTTGGTGTGGGACATGTTAAGTTTTTCCTTCTGTAAAGCTGTTTTTAGAAGAAGTTAAATGTAGTTCTGCCCAGGCTGAGGTTTGTACCTTCTCCACCTTTAGCTCTTAATCCTAGACACACAAACAGCTCTCAGCTGTACCTCTTAAAGGTTGTTGAAAATTGATTCTCCTCAGTCTGTCTACTCAGCCCATTTAAAGCCAGCTGTACGGATATCCGAGGAAGCTTTTTCCTTTGAGAGCCACTTATAATTTGCTTATGGAATCACATTATTCCTTCCCTTTTGCAACTTAAAGACATGTCCTGTGGTGACTATTTTGACCAACGAGTCTTCAGTACCTCTCAACAAACACGGCTTTAATTCTTAGTGCAGGGAAAAGAATCAATTTATTCTGTCTGCATAATCTTAATTATAAAAACCAGGCTATTTTTACAGCTGGTTGCTTGTGTAGTTCTTTGCTTAATCTGTAACCTATTATGATTTAATTCCCCTAAAGGTTAGTGTTTCAGATGTTGCTCAGTGGCACCTTGAGTGGAATACCTTGTTTTTCATTAGCAGTAAATTGCAGAATCACTTTTGCTTACCCCTCTATCTGCTGGCCAGCTGATGGCTTTTACAGTGTTTGTGGAATGAAGCTTCATTTTCTTTTCTTGTCTTACCTGTTTTCAGTTCATGAAGTGTTTGAGCAAACAATGCTTTGTTTGGCATTTTGTTTCAGACACCTCGAAGACAAAAAAGGCTGTTTTGTAGGTACCACGATGGAAACAGAAACCCCCACCTGCTCATAGCTCCCTTTAAGGAGGAGGATGAATGGGACAGTCCTCATATTGTACGATACTATGATGTCATGTCTGATGAAGAAATCGAGAAAATTAAACAACTAGCTAAGCCAAGGGTAAGTTTCCCTTTTTCCATTTCACTAATGACTGCTAATTCCCTGCTTTAATCTCCGTTAGCAAAGACTAGGCAAAGGATTTGAAAGATTTGGTTTCATACCACAGATGATACACTGCAGCTGTGAGCCTAAGGGGAACCATTTGGAAACTGCCTGGTGATGTAGGACCATAAAGCCCAGGCTCCCGAAGGTATTTATGCATTGTTGCACTTAATTATGCAAAGCTCTCTGTAAATGGCTTAGAAAGCTTTTAAGCAATTAACCTGAAAAGACCTGAAAAGGGAGATGGTGAGTGACTTCCAGCGATAGCAGTCAGTGTGCAGTATGCCTGAAGTCTGCCTCTTGAAATGGAGCCAGACTTAAATGACATCTTAAAAGCCCAAATCTCAACAGAAGTAGGAAGGAAAAATAGGGATTTTTTTTTTTTTTAAATTGTGCTAGGAAAATATCTAGAGTTTTGTGTTTGGTTTTTTTGTTGTTGTTGTTTTGGTTTTTTTTTGTTTGGTTTGGTTTTTTGTTTGTGATGGTTTTGGTTTTTTGTTTGTTTGTTTGTTTTTTTGCTTAGGGGGTCCTGGAATCCTCTGCTTCTGTTTTAAGCCATAGGTGTTACCTGTTAGGCATGGTGTGAGTTCTGGTGACCCTGCACACAATAAAAAAGCAGCTACCTAGTGCAAAGGTAGTAATTCTCTCACTGATTTTTCTGGAGGTGGAATTTCCTCCCTGTCACCTGTCTGGCAAGAGGAGTTTGGCAGTGTGACAGTAGTAATAGATGCTATACCTGATCTTTTCTGTCAGGTCTCAGAAGCAGTAAAACTGAACACCTCATGGGTTATAGATGAGGGGTTCATTTTAGCCCTCTTTGAGCTACTGCTCTGAAATATGGCACTAAAATTCCAGTGGAGAATTACCCTTCTGTATGTATTTCTAAATGCAAGCATAAATAGTTAGAAACAGATTGAGAAACTGAGGCTTCCCAAGAACATGAATAATTTGGGATGTTTGTGAAGCTGGACTTGTATGACTACCAGCCAGCTATGGGAGTGTTGGCAGAACACTCCTGTCCCAGGGAGGACTCTCACCTCCATAAATGGAGACTTTTTCCTATTACATCATAGTATAAAACTTCAAGAGCTTCAGATAAAATGGAAGCATTCACATAGAGCATGTCACTTAATCTATTTTATCAAATAAAGAGCTTTCTAAAGGCAGCTTTTTTTTTTGTTTTCCCTTTTTATTCAAAGTTTTATGGAAAGTCTTAAGTCTTGCTCACAGAGTTCTGCTTATACTACTAATGTCAGAGGAATTTTTCATTTAATCTATGTAGTGTAGGACTGGGATCAGTCCCTATAAGAGTAGGTAAATATTATGGTCTTAAGATTCAGATGAAACTGTTTAATTTTGAGGTTTTTTTTTTTTTTATCTGTCTATATCTCAGCTGCAGGAATAGCTTTAAATTCTGTAGTACTACTGAAAGAAGGGAAAATGCAAGTCCTGTGATGAGATGACCCTTAATAAATACAGCTTAATTTTAGCCAGGAGATTTTAGTTAGTAATTATGGATGCTTTCAGACACAAGTCTGAAGTGGTATTTTAGTTTTAGGCTTAGAAAGATGAGCACTTTTCTTTATTCTAAAATACATTTGTAAGAAATTTCTACTTTTGAGTCCAAGCACTTCAACATTATCTGCAGTTTACACTTGCCAATATTTTTTGTAGAGAAACAACATCTGTATGTGATTGGGAGTAGCTGTAGTCAAGTGGGTTTGCATGCTTGCCTTGCAAAATGCAATCACTCCTCTTCCAAAGGATAGTTCCAGCTTTTCAGGCAATCCATCAGAGCTGGCTGGGGAGGGTCAAGGGAATTCTTAACTCTGTTGATGCAGATAGCATTGGGACAGGTCTGCCATCAAAGTAGGAGAACCTTATTCCCAGAATTTGGAATGTTACCTGCAACCCAGGCATGTCTGAACAGGCAAAACCATGACCTGGAGCTGGGGATCTGAATGTCTCTGAACTTGGTGCCTCAGGGTTCCAGCAGTGCACAATTTCAGAAGGAAAAGCCAAGGGAGTGCCTGCTAAACTAAAACTAAACACAGACTCCCAGAGGAAAATTAGATGAGGCTTCTGGCCAATGTTGTGTGTTATGATGATTCTTCAAAGCCCAGCAAATGCCTGGTATAAGGCTGATTTCTCCACCCTGAGAGAGGAAGCCTCACATTTATCAGCTGATTACACCAACTGAGATGTAGATTGTATGTCTTAAGTGAAGAAACCTGTCTATCAGAGCAGATAGGAAATAATATCAATGTTAGTTCTGATTTATTTAGATCAAATGCTAGGTGCAGGAATCAAGCAAGCATATACAAGCTTGAAAATGGCAGCAGAATGAAAAGGTTGGGAAGCAAAAATTATATCTCCAAAGCTGTGCTTCAGTGTACAAGTGAAGAACAGCACTCAGTCAGCCTGGCTCGTCTGTTATGATTTATGCAGGAGAAATCTGGAACAAAATAGCAGTGAGTCAGAATTACAGCAACAGCTGTGCCAAGAACTCTTGTATAGGGACAAGACAGCTGACATGGATTGTAAAGCTGGCTGGAGACTTATTGGAGGGAAAAATGAGGGAAATAATGACTGCATGCTCCAGAGAAGATGGCTTTTCAAATAAAAAGGCTTTCTATGACCTGTAATTAAGTGGAAGGAAGGAGGCATGATTTAGAGTGTTTGTGGTTTGCAGGAGTTTAAATTTAAATGTGGTCTGAGCTTACAGTCAAAGAAAGGAGTGTCCCAGTTCTTGTTCTCAGCTGCAAGTATGAAACCAAAGTGACCTGGTTTGTTGTTAGCAGTCATCTGTCACTGACACCACAGCAAACCTCATCAGTTTTGCCAAGTTCCAGATTTCTCCTACAAATCTGGTGATATGGCCTAAACGTGGTGATAAACTCACTGCTTAAAGCTTACAGGTGAGCTGTGCTTTTTACAGTTATCTTCATCATGTAATAATGCATCTCAAACTGTCTCTGAACTAGATGTTCCAGGTATCTTCCAGCTGGAAAATCTGAGCACGGGAATGTTGGGAGTTGCCCTCAGGAGTTTTCTGCCACTGTGGATTTGCCTTCCCCATAATTTGTAACTCATTCTGTGAAAGTTTTCACTTGTTATTTTTCATTTGAGAATGAGGTAGGGTTATTTTAGTCCACATCAGGAGCAGGCTGATTAAATTTCTGGAGTATCCAATGATTTTTCTCTATGCCAGGAACTTGGGCTTCGTATGTTCTTAGCTTTCGTTGTTGTTCCCTCTGGCTAATATTGACTCCAGCTGTTTAAAAAAGCGCCTTCAAAACGTGTTCAGCAAGGAACTCATGGATTCAATGAATATCATGGCTTGTGCACTCAAGTCAGACTATTTTCCCAGGATCAAATGCAGGTGCTGGGTTGTACTTGTGTTTCTGCATGTACTGTTTGAGCATGAAATCAGAACAAACTCTAGGTTGGAGCTCTAACTTTCATCCAGTGATATGTAATTGAAATTGGACAAGTCAGGTTTTGATTTTTGGTTAAGATGAGATTAAAAAAAAAAATTTCTATCCTGTAGTTGATGTGTTTCTTCCCCCTTGGGATTTTTTTTGACACAGCTGGCACGAGCCACAGTACGTGATCCCAAAACCGGTGTCCTTACAGTGGCTAGCTACAGGGTGTCAAAGAGGTAAGAGAGAAGAGTTGAGCTTTAAGGTTTTTGTGCTTAACAGCTGCTGTCTGCTTCCTACCTACAGCTGAAAACTTGAACTGCTTTGCATGTAACCAAAGCTTCCCCAACAAATGCATGGAAAATGGCTCTTTCAGCCATCTAACCGAGGGCAGAAGAATCCTTCTGCCTTAGGAAGCGTCTTCTTGTGGTTGGTGTTCCAAAATAACGTGTTTCTATCCTTCCCTTGTGCCAGCTCATGGTTAGAGGAAGATGATGATCCTGTTGTGGCCAAGGTGAACCAACGAATGCAGCAGATCACAGGGCTGACAGTGAAAACAGCTGAGCTCTTGCAGGTCAGTGCACTGGCTTCATCCTGGTGGAATTAGCTGGTGGTCTGGTGCAGGTGGATGTTTGCCCTGAGTGTGCTTGGCAGAGAAGGGTGGAGATATCAAAGAAATGGAATATGACTTTGTGCAGGAATCTGTGATTTACCAGTTTGTTTTGAGAAAAATGCCTGCTGCTTATTTTCAAGTCTGCAAAAGCTGAACCTCCTTCCTATTTGAACCTTTCAAAGACCCCAATACTTTTCATAGTCCTGCTGTAGTCTCATGAATTCTGACCACTGGCTGTTGGGGAGAAGGAGAGTAGCAGTGGTACAGCACTGCCAGAGTAGCTGTACCTGCCCTGTTTGCTGCTTCTCTTCCTCCATACTCCTTGAGTTCCTGATTAAAGTACTTTATTACAGAATATCCACAGAAACCAAGTAATTGTGTAAGGATCTGGGAGACATGTTCAGTGCAGCCTCAGAGTAGCTAAATCACACGTTATGTGGTGGTCAGGTAAAGTAAGCAAAGGGGTGCTTTTAAGCTACTTAGAGCCTTCTGTGGTCCTGGAGGGGCATGTGGATGTAACAAATCACACAAATCTAATTCTGTCTCCTAAGCTGGACACAGAGAATTGATCACATTCAGCTGCCTTCTCTTCAGAGGAGAGAGGCAAGAGTGTGGTAAAGTTATTGCTGCTAATTCACATGAAACAGGCTGTTTTAGTGATAAGTAGAAACCCTTGAACTATGAAAGGAAAAAGCACTTAAGTCGTTTCTCATCTGTGTACCTCCCTCCTGGCACTCTAAAAAGAAATGAAGTGTGCTATAGATAACAATCTTACCACAGAGTGCTGTTTCTCAGAGCGTGTTTTGGGTTTCTGAGAGCAAATGCTGTTCAGCAGCAGCAGCCACTTGCAGTTCAGTGGATGTTTGTGCTTCCTTCCATGCTGTAGGTTGCCAACTACGGAATGGGAGGGCAGTACGAGCCACACTTTGACTTTTCTAGGGTAAGATCACACTTGCAATTATTTCTTGGAGGGGGGGGAGCGGTTTGGTTTGAGAGAACACTGTGAAACTGTTTTTTGTTACAGCAGTTAATGTGCAGGCCTGTTGCATGGATGGACTGTGACTTTTGGAAAGCCTTTGCACTGATGCTGACAGTTCAAGAGAATAATGAACAGATCTTCCTGCATATCTCTGTGACCTTGATTCCTTGCACAGTATAGACAGTAAAAGAGTCACGTAGCACTCAAATGTGCTCTTTCCATTGCTTCATTTGTTAACTGGGCTCTGCAAGCCCTGAGTTGTGAGTTTGCCTTGTTCCATTAGGCTTTTGAGTTCAACAAGGTTGTCCAAATCCTGTTTTGCTGGGTGTTTTAAAGCATTTTGCAGGAGGTGGCCAAGGAGGAGAGATCTTCCACCTTCTCTCCAAAAAAACCATTATGGAAAAATTCATGGGTCGTACAGCCTTTCTGGCAGAAGCCTTATTGTGGCTGCAGCTCTGGCCTCTCAAGAGGGTATTATGATGCCAGTTTTTAGCATTTGGACAGTGTCCTGTTCAGACTGGACACTTGGAAGTTTCTTCAGCAAGGGTGATTAACATTGGAATGGGCTGCCAGGGAGGTGGTGGGGTCACTGTCCCTGGAGGTGTTTAAGGAAAGGCTGGAATGGCACTGAGTGCCCCGGTCTGGTTGACAAGTTGCTGTTTGGTCACAGGTGGGACTCGAAGATCTGGGAGGTCTTTTCCAGCCTCACTGCAGTGGGGTTTCCTGGGTCGGTGTTGAGGAGGACAGTGCTGCAGGGAGCAGGGCAATGTGCCGGTGGTGGGTGCTGGATCCACACCAGGCACTAGAGGGCTCTGCCTGGCAGAGAACAGCTCTGGTTTGCTCCAGGCTGGCAGAAAAGAGCAGATTCTTAATAATTATCCTGAGCCACTTCATGAACCTGCTAATCACACTGAAGAGCTGTGGTGTCTGGTAGTTTCAAATGTAAAACCCATCTGATGTCTTGCTTTCTGTGGTACTTCAGTGGAATCTGGTTTAGTTCAGACTGTCTGGGTGGTTTTACCTGGTAGAAGGCATTGCTGCAGCCAGAGCACACAACCCAACAGCTGAGTGCAGAATTGAAGCCACCCAACTTAGCACTGCTTAAAAAATAAAAAAATCCTGAGTTTCAACACCATGGAAGCTCATACTTGTTAGCTTTGGCCCGCTGAGACAATTTTCCTGTTAGCTTTGACTGCTTCGTTTCCTGAGTCGAGCAAATGCTCTCAAATTCTCTTCAAAGCCTTTGAACTCAAGGGACCTCAGGCATCAAACTGGCCAGTGTGGGCTTTGCTGTTGGAAGAGGCAGCTGGGGCAGAGCTCCACTTGGAACATGCCCTTGGCTGCAGGGTCAGCCGGGGCCGGGCGGTCGCAGAGGTTGCTGCAGTTCTGGGCTGGTCCTGCAGGCTCTCTGTGCATCACAGATTTGCTGTGCTGCAGTGGAGGTGCTGTGGTGTCTCCCCAGCTCCTGCTCAGCCTTGCAGCTTTTTGTTCCCTCTCAGTTCTCAAATAGGGGCACTTCGATAGTCGCATATTGAAACTTGGAGATTTTATTAATTGTTCAAGTTAGAGTTTTTTGTTGTTTTTTTTTTTCGCTCTTGAAGTTCAGAAATTCATGGGTTTCGCATCAGTGGCAGTAACCAGGGAATCCCCTCTATCTCAGTGCTCCAGTGTTGGCTCTTTTGGGTTGAATTTGCACATGCAGTCATGGGGATTTTGTGAACCCATTTCAGGAAAGGCCTCTTATTTCTTAAAATGTATTTCAAGTAGATTGAACTATAACACCTTACAGACAGTGGCTGTGGTTTTCCTTACTGTTTGTCTTTTTAAATACTGATTTATTCTTTAAATGTTAAATATTGTTTTTGTGTGTAAGAATGCACTTGAAGATCTCCTGACTGAAATGACTTCCTGACTATTAGCAATGTAAATAAACTTTTCATTTCATTTGTTTGAAGGTAAGAGAGACACTGGTATTCTGGATTTTCTTTCTGCTTCTAAACTGACACCAGTGAGATCTCCTACTTTGACAAATGAAACTCAATTTTTCTTACAGATTAAAGACAATTTGATCTTTTTGATGTGGTTTTTAGTTGTAGACAGGCAACCACCTGAAAGAAGTTCATTATTGCTACTCTACAGTTTTGTCTGCTGGCAAAAAAATGCATTTTCTCTTCTCATGACAATATTTCTTTGAGTTGCTGTGTCTATGAGAATCTACTGTGTTATCTGGAGCCCAGTGAAGATTAGGTGTTTTTGTATTCACCTCAGCTGTTGACTTTGGATGAGTGCCCAGGACAGCAATGGCCTGTTGTTAACCTTCCTTGGATAACACGTGTGCCACAGGCACTGCTTCTCCTCTGCCCTCAGAATGGCTTTGGTGCAGCTCCTCCGTGCATGCAGCTTGGGATGGCTTCCCTGTCGCCCCAAATGAACTGTCCCCTTTCTCTGCCAGCTCTTTAAACTGGGCCTGAGGGTCTCTGCAGAGCTCCCTGTGGCTCTGGTGGGAGCCTGTGTGGAACTGGGGTTAAAGTTGTTGTCTGTTGCAGCGCCCCTTTGACAGCACACTCAAATCGGAAGGAAATAGGCTAGCGACGTTTCTTAACTATGTAAGTACCTCTGTCTGTCTGTCTGCTGTCTGAGAGCTTGAAATTTGCAGTTTGTTCTCATTTAATTTTATAGAAAGATGAGCCAGATGCTTTCAAGCGGTTAGGGACTGGAAATCGTGTGGCCACTTTTTTAAACTATGTAAGTATGATTGATGATCCTTCGTGCATTGAGCATAACCTGAGCAGCATCTTGTTTACAGCTTGTGCAGTTGGTTATCTGTAGAGAAACCCCTGGCATCTGGAAGTAGGGATTTCATTATTCTTGCAGCATCAGGTGCTGTCCCATCTGAACTGATAGAATTCTGGTGGTATTTAACCTCAGAGCAGAAAATTTGAATTCAGGACCCGTCTTGCCCTTTTTGGCAACTCTGCTATGGAATCTTTTACTTACTTTGATTCCATGTGGGGAGAGGAGAATTTGGCTGATTTTCCAAAGGCCAATGTAGGGGGTACTCATGTGGTGTGATGTTGGAGAACTTGACTATCAGCCACGTAATGAGACAGTCATGTTCTGCCACCACTGTTGGACAGCACCTGATGATGTGGTGTGTCAGCCTCCTCCTCAGCTGTGTGCCAAAGCCAGAGGTGCTCTGGCATAGCTGCTGCTTCAACAAATGCAGGAGGCAGAGCTGATAAACTTGGTGCAACTGGGTTGCAAGTGCAGAATTGGAAGATCCATTAGTTGCATGCATTATACAGCCCACAGACCATGTACACTGGAATCCCAAACATCACTGCCACCACGGCCTCAGGCTTTCACAGCAGTCCCCTGACAATATTTTATCTATAAACATATACTCACTATATCATTGGGATCACCTAATCATCTGTGTTTAACTTCTGAGTGATACAACTTTAAAATTCTGTGATGAAAAACGTGTGGCTGAGCTGGTATTTTGAGTGTGAAATACTGCTCAAAACAGAAATACTTTTAATTTGATTTGTGAGGGGGAGGAAATAATCTCTGCAACGAAAATTGGAGTAAGATAGGTAGCTGTGAAATAGTCTGCTGCAAAGAGGTTTTCATTTTAAAGTTAACTCAACCTATATTTTGTTTGCTTCTCAGAATTTTGGACAAGCCTTGATTTATTTAGAGGGAATTATACACCCTTTATTCTCTGACAGCTGTACATGGTCAAAGGCACTTTGCCCTTGTTTCTCCCATGTAGAACACATCACACATGTGCCAACAGCCTTACTAAAAAGAGTGGTTGTGTTCCTAAGACACAGGTATTAACTTGCAAAGTTGCATGCACAGGCTTTCTAGTTGGAAGGGGCAAACACCTGGTACCTGTGGCATCTTGTGCCATTTTATTGTAGGTGCCAAGCAGGAGGACACCAGAGTGGTAATAACATCTGCTTTAAACAGAAATCCAAGTTGCAACAGAGAATATGGGGGCTTGGGGAGTGCATTAATAGTAGTTTCAAAGTTTAGTGGGAGCTGGATCCAACTCATTTGTTCCCTTTAATCAGAATGTGACCCAAAACTTACTGAAATCAGTGGAAAGATTTTCTGGTTTTAATGGGAGTGTCCCTAGGAATTTCAGTGGGGTTTGGGTCAAATCTAGAATTTATAATGAATCCATTGCTACTGGTGGATTCAATAGGGTTAAATTCATGCCAGTGTAGAAGGGAAAGCATAAATGCTTTTCTTTAGAGTCCCATAGCTGTAGGTGTTAGAGCTTGAGCTGCATAAAGCTCTTGTAGTGGTGTAACATTGCTGGTGAACAGCATAGAAATGGTGCAGAAAGTGAGGTTTTCTAATAGTTTGTATAGTTTTTGAAGTGGTTGACCAAGATGCATAAACTAAATCATGAAAATTAGTTCCAAAGGCATGGTTTCAATTTATGAGGAAACATGTGGTTTAACAGACACTGTTTTCCTAATTGGATCATAAACTGGAATGAAATTCTTGAAACACTTACTCTGTAGTCCTTTCTCATGTTCTAGAGCATTAGCTCATTAACACTGCAGGTACCCAACTACTAGTGGATAGTTGAAGTAAACACTATATAATCTAGACATAAATAACCTGGACAAAAGCCTTCAGCTGAAATAAAATTCTTCAGCAACAGATACTGCTACTTCTGCAGTTGGTGCTGTTTGAAGCACATCCTTTCTCTTCAGTGCCCCTTGTAGAGGTGCAAGTGGAAATCTCAGGCCTTGGGGCACTTTAGCTTGTGGGACTGCAGAGATATAAAACCTTTAAATGGACAGTTTGTGGGCTTTGTTTTCTCAGATGAGCGACGTAGAAGCTGGAGGAGCTACGGTTTTCCCAGATTTTGGGGCAGCAATATGGCCCAAGAAGGTAAAGCCTGTTTGTGTTTTGGTTGATTCCTTCTCTCTCTAGTTACTGTCTCTGCCTCAGCACAGTCCATGTAAAAACTGATGTGACAAAATGCTCTGCATCTTGCAGGCTAAAAAGCATCTCCCTTTTTTGTAATGTACAAAGTGAACAGTTTCTCTGTACAGCTGCTTTTAGCAAAATAAACATGTGTTCAGGTAGAACTCCTCTGTACTCTGAACGTGGCTGAGTCAGAGTAGTGCTGAAGGTTCTCCATGAGCTGTCAGTGGTGACCTGTTCAAGTGCTTCCCAAGAGCCTGTAGCTGAATTCAGAGGCATCCCCTCCCCTTGGTGTGACCTGTACAGTTACACTGGCCCTGACTAATCCACATCTGATTTCACTTTTCAGGGAACAGCAGTGTTCTGGTACAATCTCTTCAGAAGTGGTGAGGGGGATTACAGAACAAGGCATGCAGCTTGTCCAGTACTAGTAGGGTGTAAATGGGGTAAGTAATTCTCCTTTAGAAACAAAACCTGAAGGAAGGCTCATGTATATGCAATTTGGGGATATACTGACCACTTATAACAGCATTTGATAACCTGGGTGTTGCCATTTTAACTACCAGAATCATTTGGCCATAATGAAATTTCCTACAATCAGTCCTCGTGAAGCATTAAGCAGCTTCATTGTTCAGCTGTAGCTTTTCTAGTGAGTTTGTTTTGCTGCCAGTGACAGCACAAAGTGTAAGAATGTCACTGGTTTTTGTGGTGCATCGGCATCAGGATAACTTGAATTATTGTTTGGCCAGAATCAGGTCTGTTCTTACAAAACTTTGTGTATAGTTTTAACTGCAAAAGGATGAGAGCTCCTTGTAATGTAAATGGGAATGTCTAGGAGTTCTTGCTTACTGCTGAAGCTTCTCAAGCTTCATGTCATCCCTTCCCACACCTGCCTTCCCCAGCCTCCAAGGTGTTCCCCTGGGGTGCCAGAGCACACTGGCCTGTCAGTGATCCCAGAGCCAGACCACACTGCTCTGCTGCTCTTGGCTCCACAGCTGTGCAATTGGGAAGATCCTTTCTTCCCCAGCCCTTTGCATCTTTGTATGTGTTTCCCCTGGGGTGAGTAGAGAACTCTAAGCATGGATCCTCAGACTGAGAGATGGGATTTTTACTTGGTGTAACCAGCTGGGTTGTGGTGACACTCACACTGTGTACATGGTGGTAACTAACTCCAATTCCTTGTCTCCACAGTTTCAAATAAATGGTTTCATGAAAGAGGAAATGAATTCTTAAGACCTTGTGGGAGAACAGAGGTTGACTGAACCCCAGCCTGCTGCGGACCTTTGTTTCTGTTTCCTTTTCTACTGTTGTTTGTTCCAATTCATTTCTAAGAAATGATCCATCTTTTTCTCCAAGAGTCCTGTCACTTTACACAAAAAGGACAACGAATTATCTAACACCTGTGAAAGAAAGCAAATGGTATTGTACACATCCTTGTGTTTTGGGTGCTGTTACTTCCACGTCCCCCTGCCTTCCCCCCTCCAGTCTTCCTCTGTAGTAGTGGTGCAAACAGTGGTGTGGGCAATTCAGTGTTTGGGTGCTTGGTCTTGTGCCTTTTGTACCTCAGAAGATTTAGATGTTAAATATTTCTTTGAACCAAAGTTGTTGTTTGTTTTTTTTTAAAAAAAGTTTTGTGTACATGTTGATTTTGTTGTATTTCTATGGATCACAAGTTTTGAAACAAAAATAAATGTTCTTTCCAGAAGTGATTCTCTATTTGGTGTCCTTAATAGGTGCATCAGTGCTTGGTTTTGGGGAACAGTGGACCTTTCCTCTTTCCTTTCCTTTCTTTCCAGGAATGAGACTCTTGTCTTGTAGATAAGCTGTGTGTGAATAGTTACAGTAGGTAGCTGTAGGAATTGCAGTGTTTTTTCCTGAAAGCTGTAATGACCTGGCACAGCACAGCTCAAGAACTGCTCTCTAATCTCCCCGGGCGCTCCTTTGCTCGCCATGAATTTTGTGGTTGCTGGCTGCCTGTCCAGAATAGTTCATTGTTGACCTCCAGTTTTCTTAGTAAAATCTCTCATCATAATATAAACTTGGGAAATAAGGAGCTTTGCTTATAATAAAGCATTTAATGTATGACAGTCTGAGATGTGAAGAACAACTGATGATGAGCCAGAGCCCCAGTCTCTGGTTGGAACACTTTGGATTTCAGGGGGAGGAGGAACCTACTTAGACTTTCTGTCAACGTGGTATGTTGACACATAAAGTTCACATCAGGACTCTGGCCAAACACTGCACATCCCACTTCTGAAACAGCGTAGGGGGCTGGGAAATGCCACTGTTAACTGTGTGTTATCATACTGAACTTTTAAAGACAGTTTTGCTTGCTTGTTTTCTCTGGGAAAAATCCAATCCTATCTTCTGAGTTGTCTTCTACCTTGCTCCCATCTAAAGTAGGAGGTGATGAGTGTGGATGCAGAACTGTTGGAATGCTAAACTGCTTTCAGTGCTGTGTGCAGGATTTGCCTGCTACTAATCTGATCTGAAGAATAATAGGTAATAAATAAAATAATTTGAGAGAAAAGAACATATGTGGCTTGTGGGATTCAGGAACCTCCCAGGCATGTTTGTATAGTCTGGCAGATTATACTCCCTATTCTGTCTGCTATTATTGTAGAAGATGACCAGAATATGACAGTTAACTTCTTTCTCTGTGTAGGCACAGCTGATTTACTTTCTGGCAATTTGTGAGCCTTTTGCAAAAGCAGGGAGAGAAAAAGCATTTAAATTATCTCACCCATTCAGCAAATAAAACTGGACTGTGGGAAATCTGGGAGCCAAGAGAGACATGTCCCTTCTGGGTTGGAATGTAGAAGGGAAGAGCTGCAAGATACAACCTGGGCACGGAGAAATGGAGTCAGGGTGTTTGCATGCCCAGCTCACCCAAAACACACAACCAGGCTGCCCAGGCAGAGCTGCTGCCCTTGAGGGCACCAGGAATCAAACACTACCTGGTTTTTACCAGCTGCTCTCTCAACTGCTGGGACACAAACCCACACCAGTGCTCTCAGCAGTGGGATTTCTCTTTTTGGTTAAACCCATTTTTGTCCTGTTTAGTCCTTACCTTGTGAACCTGCCAAAGCAATGAGCAGATCCCAGATTTGCACGGGTGCTTTGGCTTTTTTGGTCAACAAAAGGGTTGGAGAGCTGTTAGGAGGAAACCATTTAATGATGAAATGCCATTTTTATCTCATGCCTGGGAAACCACAAGCTTGAAACTTCAGAGAGTTCAGCAGCTGCTTGCTAACCCTCGTGTAATCAGTGCCTGTCTTTGGCACTTGGCATTCAGTTCTGCCAAGGTGCTGCTCTGACTGTGGTTGCACTTTCTCTTCTTTCAGAAACAGCAGCTCTGAGTTCAGGAAATCAGAAGTGTTTCTTGTACCAGCTGGGAGGTTGGATTTTACAAGAATGCAGTAGGATTGGTGCTCCCGGGAATGCTCTTCTCCCTCAGCTCTCCTGGATATTTTAGTCCAAGGTCTGGCTCCACCTTCCAGCAGTGCCCTGCTCTTGCTTTCCTGGTGGGATGCTGCCAGGTGGGGTTTGTCTCACCCAGTGCCTCCTTAGAGGAGGGTTAGGGAGCTGTAGGGAACAGCAAATAGCTTGGAAAATTCCTTTTCCTCCATTAGATCAGAAAAGGCACCATGAGGATGAGATGAACAAATACATAATGGTCCAATCCACCTAATCATGAACAAACCCCTTCCTTTTCACAGCTATTTAGAAGCACCTACCTGTTTTTTACTGAATCAGCACAGAAATTATTGTTAGAGTTGAAAACAGATAAAACAGGCCAGGAAGATTTTTGTCTCTAAGAAACCGCCATCAGGTACTAAATGTTCTCTAAGAAATGCCTCAGTACAACTCTGGGGATGGATATATGGATAAAGGCAACCACAGCTCCCAGCCCTCAGTTACAAGTGGGACGACTCAGCACTTCTCAGTGCCAGTTGTGCAGCCAGGGGGATGGGGGGGGTTTAATAGCTGTGACCCAGCACCAAGCCCAGCAGGGCTGAGCAGCTGCCCCCAAAGGCTCAGAAGGACTCAGGGGCTCAGTCCTGGGAATATGCCCAGAGTTTCCCCAGCAGCACTGTGCTAATCCCACTTTTCTTTTAAATACTTGTCAGGTCAGATCCCTCACGTGTCCTAGACCACAGAGATAGCCAAGAAATCCCTGTCTAAACAAGGAATCTGCCCAACCATGCTTGTGTTGTCAGGAAAACTTCCTGAGCCGTTAATACATAACAGCCCCTGTTAGTTGAACACTTGACCCATAAAGTCAGAATGAGTTTGCAATTTGGGTTTAATCCTATGGGAAATATCAATTTGGGAAGTTCTTCAAAGGCAGCACTGTCAAACACTTCCCCTGTGCCCAGTCCTTGCATGCAGAGTGTCCCTCTGTCAGTGCCCCTGGCCTGTGCTGGAGCTGCCACGTTGTCTCAAGGGTGGCTCAAGAGCTGTGCAGGGAACAAGGGGCTGATCCCATCCAGCTGGGCCAGCTGCTGGCCAGAGAGGCTGGATCGTGTGAGAAGAAACACTTGGAGCTTGGGAGGGAGGAATTAATGGAATTGTTCAGCTGGAAGGGACCTGCAGCAATCATCTGGTCCAACTGCCTGACCACTCCAGGGCTCAGTTGTTTCCTGGGAACCAGCTTTCCTTTTTTTGAAGTACTTTCATAGAAAACACCCAAACCAAACAACTTTAAAATGCGCCAAGTGTTATTAAAAACAAATTCCTTGTTAATAAAACGCTGAATTATCTCCTGTGAGTGATGCTCATCCCTTGAGTGCCTTTGAGGAGCTTGTGCAGTGCTTGGCAGCAGGAGCTGGCCAGCATGTCGTGGTGGCCCCGAGCCATGGCCAGGTGAAAGGACAGAGCAGCTGTTGTGAACTGCACAACTGAAAAGGTAGATTTCCACAGAACAGGCTGAAGTACATTTCCACAGAAGCTGAAGTAGATTTCCACAGAACAAGCAACAAATAATTGTGCTCAGTCTACACAATGTCCTGCAGGTGCCAATCGTGGGCAAAGCTTTTCACCTGGTGTGCTTGGCCTCAGGTGTGTGAGTGCCTGTGTGAGCATCTCACACCCAGCTCTGGAGCTGGACCTGCCCTGCAATAAATGGTGCTGGCTGTGGGCTGAGGGTGAGTGCTCAGAACTGTGTCTTGGTACCTTTTCCCTCAGACAAAAAGGTGTTGCTGTAACTGGAAAGCCACAGAAGCAGAAGAGCTGCTGGGAGAGATGTGTTCTCTAGAACTGAGAAGCTCAGTGAGTAACAACTGGATAAAGGATGTTTGTGATGACTGATTTGAATCCTGATGAGATTGCAGAATGAGAAGCTCGTTTGAGCTCCTGGAAATTGGGTTCTACTTTCTGCTGGATTGCCAGTCTGCAAACCAGACCTACGGGCCTGAGCCTGCCCAGTGTCTGCAGCCTGGCAGAGGATGGGAACCAGCTGGGCCCTGCAGTGAGACCCCTCCCTTCAGTGGGGTTTGGGGAGGCAGGATCCATCCTTGGGATGCAGAGTCCCTTATCCAGGGTTGTCCATCCCCAACCTTCCAGCAGCACTGCATTCATGTCAAAAACTGAAGTAAGCTCATTTTAATTCTGCTTCATGTGCTTTTAGGGAGCGAATTCTGGAGGGGGCAGGAAGTGGGGAGTGATGACCACGGCCTGTGCTCAGCTCCCACCACCTCAACCACAGCCTTATCTCACCCCTCCATCCCAGGGAGGGAGGGAGGTCTCTCTCAGTCTATCACACCTCTTTCTGTTTTGTTTTCTAACTTCCTCTATAGCTTTTCTAAAGGTAAAATACTTGTAAAACCTCTCCCATCACAGGCTGTCGATGATCACAGGTGACTCAGTTCTGTGTTGCATCTTGAAAGAACAAAGAAGCAATCAGGTAAGCTCGTTCCCATGGTGTACTTTGGAAACTATCACATATACCAGTAGCCTTCTGGTCACCAGGAAAATGATTTGTACCTCTGACTCTACCTGTTGTATTTTTTCCACAATTTATTTGAAATATGCAGTTTGGGAGGGGGCAATATTTAAGTTCAGGAAGACCAACCATTATTGTGATATGTTTGAATTTGCCAGCGGGGCTGTGGCTTTTTAAGGATAAGGGGTCAGAATTTATGGAGAGTGGATGCAAGGGCTCTGTGTCCAGAGGCATGGCTCTGTGCTGACTCAGCAGGGAGGTGGATGGGATGTGCCTCCTGCTCGTCTGCAGGGCTGCTCCAGTCAGAGAGAACAGGGATGATACTGTCACAGGTAGTGGTGGGAGGCAGGGACGGGGCTTTCCCATTCCTCCTGTTGGTTTCTTTGCTCATGGGAGGTGGTTAAAAGTGCACTCAGGTCACTACAGACTTCTGTCCTGCACCCAAACCTCAGACCCTGTCGTGAGGACTGAGCAGGAAGGCTTAATTGCAACTAATAAAAATTAAAAGCCCTTGCATGTGAAGTGTATCACAGATAAAATATGCTTTGAGACACACGAGCCCAGTACTTATGGAAGTTATTAGAACACAGATTATGCTGCTGCCAAGAACATTAGATCCAGATTTCTTTTTTTTTCCACTGCCTTTGAGAATACTCAGAGCACTGCACTTAAAAGGCTTCAAAGTCTGGATGAAGATTCAAATAACTTAGGAAATTGGATATAGAGAATTAGGGTTGGTTCAGGATTGTTTCTGACCAGACTTAGATGGGGTTTCCGTAGGGTCTTATTTCTCTGGGAAATAAATTCCTTATACTTTTACATAAGGTTACTGTCAGTGATAACCAGACTTACAGTCCATGGATTACTGATGTGCCTTGAGCTCAAATGAATGATTTCATACTTGCCATTTCTTCCACTGACTTTTTTTTTTTTTTTAATTATTTTCCATTCTGTCCTGTAGTCAGGGCCATTGTTATTAGAGAAGGTTATGGTTTCTTTTAATAAGAGTATATTCTTTGCCTGCTATGGCTCACAGCATTTGTGACTCAAGGATGTGGCTTTTGTGTCTTAACACACAACAAAACTGAGTTTAAAATATTTCAGCTATGACTGCAGCCTCAGTGCCTGTTGTATTTCTCCACTCTGATAAAGTCATGGGAAGAATTTACACACTGAAGTTATCTGACTGTATTTCCTTTGGGTTAAATCCTGCGGGTGAGGCTTGTGTGAGTCTTCTCTCTGATATAACTGAGAGCAGGAGGGCTCTGAGAGCAACTTCAGATTGCTGAATGGTATCAGGAATCATCCTAAATCATGTCTCTTCTTGTTTCTATAGTAGCACTGGCATTAAGTATAACCTGAATCTCAGAGTATTTTAAAAGCTTTAGTTGTTTTGTCACAGTACATACTCTGACATCTTAAAAGACACCAGGGCACTGGGATGACATTAATTTTTTACTTGTTTGCTTTGTAAGGTTTGCTTGGTTGTTTCCCCCTGTAGAATCATGAGGAACAACTGGGCATGGGTTTGACCTTGAGGGCCTTGTGTGAAAGGGAAATGTGTGTGTGCAGGAAACGTGTGGGAAATGCTGTAAATACAGAATAAATGCATTCATAAAGCTGGTGAGGAAAATGCTGCTACCTACCCAATCCAAAAGGTCAAAATTGAATTCTGAACTGCTTTTATTTTCTGCATTTCCTTGATGCAAGGGCTGCAAGCAGATGCATGGAAAAGTAGGTATCTGTATGGGGGAATGACATGGATTTAAGAGTGGGTATTGGAGTGCAGCAGTTTTTTTTCCTCTTGTTATGAACTTAAAAATCCAAATATGAGTCGTGCTGGGAGTGCTATAGGACTTTCTGGTCAAGTCAATGGGATACCAAGCCCAAATGTCAGCTCAGAATTTTCAAAGTTAAACTGAATTACATTAAAGTTAAGCCTTGGAGGAGCTGCTGGAGTAGGTGGGTGCCCAGCAGGAAAACCCAACTGTATCTCAGCCAATCTGACCACAGGAGGTAATAGAAAGATGTTCTTGGATAAGAACTCCTTAAAACCACGGACTGCTGCAGAATAAATGTCTTTCTGATGATAACACAACTCTTGTGTTGACCATCCCAGGTCAAACACTGACTGGTGTAGTACCTCTGTGAGATCCTGCAAAGCCTTGCAGTGTGTTTGGACAGGGCCAGCTCCAGACAATGTTGTGTTTGATCTCTTCTTTCTTGTAGGGTTGGACAGGAGCACTTTGTTAATCTCTAGGATTTGTGAAACCAAACAAAGCACTCTCCAGTTTCTTTCTGGTTTTTAAACTGAGTTGTCCTTTGAAGGGGCTGGGCTGGGTGGGGGAGGGAGCTGCATCCCCTCAAAGAAAGCCCTGGGACTAAGGTGAGATCACAGATACATAACATTGAACATGCAAGGTCTCATGCAAGGAATATTATGCTCTGTGTTGCTTTTAAAACACTATTCAGCACTGGTTTGGATCTAGTCAAAACCTCTATAAATGCTGCATACTGAAAAAAGTGAAAAAGGCAGAGCAAAAGCTATTCAGTGCCATGGGAGAAGACACTGAGCAGCACATGGAACCTGGAGATTCGTTTGGTCAGGTTCATGTTCAAGCCCAGTGTAAAGCAGTAGAAACTAAAAGCAAGGATGTTGTGCTGGGGGTTAAAGCAGAGGGTGGGAATGGGGGGTGTTGAGTCTCTTCCCTCCCCGGGGGCTGTGCAGGATCTCCCTGTCTGTGGGTCAGGGTTGGGTTTTCTGTCCCTTTGTGCAAACTCCCCAGACATCAAGCCTTACTACGTATCTTAGGTGACACAACAACGCATTTGATAACGGCACAAAATAAATGACAGTACTTGGCCATGCTGGTTATACAGAGCTTTAATCGCTGGGTGCAGTTTTAACGTGCTTGCATTAGCCAGCAAAGATTAGCATTAATTAGCATCAGAATATTCACGTTAATTAGCGAAGACTCCGCTTTGTAACAGCCATCTCTCCCCCTCCCCTTCCTCCCCAGCCCCACACTGCCTGGGCAGCTCTTCCCTAGCCCGAGCCTTGCTGGGATTTCCAGGGATCCCGGCAGGTGCATTTGCCGTCCAGGTACAAACCCGAGTCACTTCTCCCGACATTGCTGCAGTCCAGCTTCTCGTTCACCCATCTCAAGAATTCTTTCAGACTCTCTTTGAATCGCGAGAAACTTGTTTTTACCATCTCTGAGCATCTTTTGTCTTTGGATGGAGATTTCTAAGAGGAAAGAGCAGATGCTGATGCGTGAGTTAACAGAGGAATCCCTCCCAAATTCTGCACATTCCTCCTCAGCTCGCTGGGATGGAGGACGAGGCTGCCCTTCACAGCCCCCAGGACATTCCACACAGTTCTTAGAAATCATTACTCATTAGCCATTCTCTTTGACTTCCAGGATACTGCAGATTTTTCTGGGTTGCTTTTTGGGGGCAGGGAAGTCGTCCGCCAAACTGGGAGAAGGGAACTCAGGTCAAAACGTTTCTCTCATAATACCCAAATGCTGGGGCCAGGGAGGGAGTGTGGGATGCTGGCTGGCTCCCAGCATCCCCAGCTGCAGCAGCGTGGAGCTCAGCACACTCTGGTCGGATGGCAGCCTTAGACATGGTTTGTTCTGCAGCTGCAGCAGTTACAAACTGGTGCTTCTCTGGGCTGCTTCCTAAAGCCTGTTTCGCTATTGAGGGAACTGTCTGGGCCCAGTCACTGTTGCAAGTTCAGCCACTGGTCCATGCAAAACCAATTTTTTATCCCCTTAATTTCTCTGTCAAAAGGCAGATAGATTCTTTCTCTGCAGTATTCCTGGTCTGTACCTTTTCTGCCATTAGTTGCTCTGTCCTTCCTGAAGGATGAGCTGTGCAGATCATTATTAATTGCACCTAATAAATAATCTTCATTACTGCAGGTCTAAATGAACTGTTTTGATATCAGCTTTATAAGACTGATTTTGTGCATGAGACACAAAGTTTGATATCCTTCACTGGAACTGCAGCTGGTCCAAAATTAAAAATGAGTGACAATTTTGTTGCCAAAAAATAAACATGGTGAATCCCTTGGTATTAAAACCTCTGGATAAATGGATGATTACAAGAAAATGCTTGAAAGTCAAACCAAACAAATAGTAGAAGCTTACCTTCAAAATGTAGCAGATTTTTTCTAGCCTTTGCAAACCTTTCTCCACTTTCCTCACACACTTCCATGTGGGAATCTTTGTCAGTTCGTGAACAAATATTTCGGTGTTATTGTGTGCACAACTTAGTCTCTGAGAGGAAAAGGGAAAATAAATAGTGTCCTAGTTTGTAACTAGAGAGCTTTTCTGTTGATGGTGAATGTGACCACACTGGGAATTTGGTTCAATTCCATCTAAATCAGAGAGTGATTCCTTTTTCTTTGCCTTGGAAGTAGGACACTTAGAGAGAGCTACTTCAACCATTTTCTGTATATTGCCAGTCATTTGGAGACTAGGTTTTGCAATCACCAACAAAAATTTCTCTGGAAAAGCATTAAAAAGAACTGATACAAACTGAGATGTGGTACTGTTTCTCTCTGGTAGCAATTTGAATGGTTAGTAGCCACATTCTTATAATCTCTTAGAAACATGGCATTGCATCAGTATTTTGGGACAGCATTTACATCTACAGCAATTACAGCTTGTCTTTAAATGTCCTCAGTCTTGCTATGACAGAGGTTATGCTCCAGGTTCCCTTTGGAGACTCTGAATGATAACAACAGAATGGGAAACAACAGGTTCTTACCTGTATGTGGAGTGGTTTGAAGAACTTCTCCTGGAAACAACAGAAATCCATTAGTCAGACATTAGAAATCATCTCAAAAAGTAAATGTAGTGTGAGGGAAGTGGAAAATCATTTACATTTATGGTCTCATTTTCAGCCTCGAGCAAGCAGAGCATTTCATTGATCAGTGTGTCTTTAGTCTCGTTCTGCAGTTCCTCCAGAGGGAGAAAGTAAATGGACACCCCAGAGCTCAAGAGTAGCAAGAATAAGCAAGGATGCATTTTAAAAGTGTTAATTTGGGAGACTGACCCCTGTAATCTGAAATGGGCTTTGAATTCAAGCTCATCTCTCTTGGCAGATATTAAACTGACTTATATAGAGTAGCTGAGTAAGTGCAGGATGTGATTACCATCTTATCTCAGTCATAAATCATGAAAATAAGAAAGCAACAACAACTTGGTGAGTTGAATTAGCAGCATATCTGGTTTAAAAAACTTTTCTGATTAATGTTCTGGTAAATTCCCTAATGCTGCAACCTCAGAGCAATGTTTTGATGCCAGAGCCATGTGCAAGGGCACAAACAATATGTGAGAGATCATAAAAGAAAAACCTATGAACCATATAATCATAGAATCACAGAATGGTTTGGAATGGACCTTAAAGCCCATCCAGTGCCACCCCCTGCCATGGGCAGGGACACCTTCCCCTGTCCCAGGTTGCTCCAAGCCCTGTCCAGCCTGGCCTTGGACACTTCCAGGGATGGGGCAGCCACAGCTTCTCTGGGCAACCTGTGCCAGGGCCTCCTCACCCTCACAGGGAACAATTTCTTCCTAACATCTAGTCTAACCCTTTCCTCCATGAGTTTGAAGCCATTCCTATGCTTTCCTTAGCCTGTCCCATCCAGGAGAATACTGGAGGAAACTTGTAGTAACGCAGCCATGAAGTTGATTGTTTGCCCTCAGATAGGACCACATCTTATATTGCTGCCAATTTTTTGTTTAAAGATTTAAAGATGTCAGCACATCTGAAGCAAATATCAGCTGAGGATGGAGCCCACAGGACCTAATCAACCATCCATGTGCAGCTGTAACATGACTTGGGTGGGCTTTTGTGAGCAGGGGGGACACAGACATGTACAGCAGCCTTGCAAAGCTGACTGCTTTTATTTGCAAATATCTTTTCTTTGACCTGAAAAGAAAACAAGAGGCTGTTTGTTCATCATAATTAGGAAGTGTGAGAGCTGGATCTTACCCTGGCACAGTTAATTTGTATGACAGTGCTGTGCAAATCTGCAATCCCAGCTGGCAACTGCAGCTTCTCCTTCTCAGAGTGGGGGCAATGTTTGCTTCTTCCTTAAAGCTACTTGGGCCCTTATGTAGCACTTCACAAAGGTGGTGAGGTAATTTTACATGGGGACATATTGGTAGGTGAGAAGGAGGGCTGCAAGGACAGTGGCACATTGTGTGGTGGAGAGCCAGGGGTGCTTTGGGGTAGGACCCCAGCATCCCCTCGGAGAGGAGCCAGGGCTCTCCCAGCACAATCAGCTCAGAGCAAACACACGGGGCAGTTCCCTTCCTGAGAACTCTCTGTTCAAAAGTGCAATTGCAGAGCCAAAACTTTGCTAATGTGAAGGTAATGCATCTGTAAGGAAAAAAAAAAAAAGGCTGATTTGTTCCATGCTATGTGGCAATTAATATTTCAGCTAATAAAAGAAGTGTCACCGTGGGAGCTCTCAGTGAGAAGTTATTTCTGGCCACCAAGAAAAGGGAAATTGCTCATCATCAGCCTTAGTGCCAACCATGCCTGGCAGTGCAGTGGGAGGTTTTGTAACCTGTCCTGAGGCACCTGGGCTGCCTCACCTCACCCTGTGCTCAGGAACAGCCCTGGCTCCAGCAGAGAGCTGGGAGGAAGCCCTTGTACAGTGCCAGAAGAAACATGTTTGGCGAGCACTGTTGGGAAAGGGTGAGGAAGGAGCCAAACTCTCAGCTGGAGCACGTCAGCACCAAGCTTGGCCAATACCCCCATCAGCCAGGGCCAGCTGATTCAGGGTCTCCCCTAAGTATTTCCAGAATGGCCCGTTTTCTATTCTAAACCTCTATTTGATTTTGAGATATGATGTTTCATAGGAAATGTCTGACGAAGCACAGAAGTGGTGGGTGAGTTTTTCCAGGTTTGAGCAGGGAAATTTTGTGTTGAGTCAGGGACACCTTTCCCTTTGGGTAGTCTTCTAAGTAATAATAGTATGAATATTTGAAACTGGATGATGTTCTAAGTTCTTCATCTGAGTATGTTTCGGGTTGTCCCTACTTTAACAACCAAATTGACATGTAAACCATGGCCATGTTATTCACTATTCATTTACCTGCTTTGCACACTGGAGAAGTTATTTATATTTTCCAGTACTATGTGAAAGGTTCTTATGGCATAAACTACGTGGGGAATGATTGCCATGACAGCACTTTCCAGCCCTGCTTTGGTTCTGCTCTCTGACAAGAGGCCTGAATCATCCTCTCAAAGGGCAAAATTTTAGTATCAAAGCTGCTCTTGGTCCCCTGGAGTCCAGGCCCCCTCATTTCCCACCCAGGCTGTTAGGACATCAAATACCTTTAGGCATCTGCAAGCTCTTTTCAGCTGACAACCAGCAGATTGAAATGAGTCACCAAGATGAAAGTTTAAATGTACTAAACTGGCACAATGAAAGATGAGCAACAAGTAAAAAAACCAACAAACATATCTCTCTACTTTCTCCTATGTGAATTCCAATGTCTCTTGGTAACACTAGAAAGCCCATTCTGCTCCTCACCTCTGGAGGTGGGAGAGGTGAGGGAAGGACAGTGTCCCTTACCTTCCCCAGTTCTGTCTGGATCATTTGCCCCATGGGAAGCTGCTGACAAGAGATTCAACCACCATCTTACTGTGTAAGGGGATTTAATAACCAGACCCAGCAGATGCAAAGCACTATGTAGTCTCTATGTTCATCTAAGCCATTAGGCAAATACATCTTCTAAATCCATTTATTGAATCACTTTCATACCAAACACCATTTGGAACAGCTCCGCTCCTTTTAATCCTCACCCACCTGGAAAACATGCCTTGACTTAATGTCAAATAGCTTTAAAGCTGCTGGAGAGAAGTAGCAAGATGTTATCAACAGGCTGATGCTGAGAGAGAGCAGCTCTCTGCGCACAGGATGCACCTCTGGGGGATGCTGCAGCGGCCGGATGTCGGCACTGAGCCCTCCTGCCTGCACTGACTCTGCTCACAGCCGGGGCTGGCTTAGGGGCTGAGGGGCCTGACATTGGTTTGCTTTTAACTCCTTCTGTAATGAAAGGTGATAATCTGCTGCACTTGATTAAACCCTTTTGATCTATAGGTATTGGTAACAAAAAGGTGTTTTATACCAAAGGTGCTCTAAACGGGAGTGCTTATGTTTGTAACCAGCTGAAGAGTTTCCAAGTGTGTTGGCAGAGGGAGTTATGAGAACCTGGGATAAGCAAGCAGCACACCAAATCCCCCAAAGTGGTGAAACATTGTGGACAGTAAAGCCTGGCAGTTGTTCACCAAGGGGATGCCTTACCAGTGGGGCTAACGGAGCTGAGGGGGAACCTGAGGCACAGGAGCCTTTTTTTCAGGCTCGTTCAGAAAACAGCTCATCTGAAATCTTCCTTCACCTTTCTGTGACACTACTGAGCTCTTTGAAGTAATACTGAGAAAAGATGATTAAAAGCCCGAGTGAGTAACCCGCAGGCAGCCCATTTCCCCCCTTCTCCTCCGGCTGATGCCCGCGGCGAGTGCAGGGTGTGCCGCGGGCCGGGGCTGCCACCTAGAGAGCAGCCACCGCCAGTGACAGACACAGCTCTGCCTTGTCTTGGGAGAGGAAACACTCGCTAAACCTCAGCACATCCCGAGTGCGCGCAGCAAGCGGAGCGAGGTGGGGCTGCCTGCCCTGGGACTTATCCGAGAGCTAAGGGGTTGTCCGAGGAAGGTGACCTGGGTGATAGTGGTAGTCATTTAATTTGAATTTGAACAAGTGGTTGGGAAGGCAGTGTCTGGGTGTGTGGGTGTGTCTGCTGTCCCCAGTGTTGGTGGTGGGCTCAGCCTGCTCCGAGAGGACCATTATCACAGGATCACAGGCCCACAGACTGTTTGGGCTGGAAGGACCTTAAAGCTCATCTCCTTCCACCCCCCTGCCATGGGCAGGGACACCTCCCACTAGCCCAGGTTGCTCCAAGCCCTGTCCAACCTGGCCTTGGACACTTCCAGGGATGGGGCAACCAGAACTTCTCAGAGCATCCTGCCCCAGTGTCTCTCCATTTTCCAGCCTTCCATCCCCACCATGAGTGATGATCCACAGCATCTCCTGCTAGTCCTGGCCCACTGCTCTGTCTCCCTCTCAGAACACTTGTGCTAACAAATATAAAACTTTATTTGGAAGGAAACTGAGCCTTTTGCTATGCTTTCCCCTCACATCCCACAGAACTGTTGCCCCTTCCCTCCTCAGAGGTTTGTGGCTGTTCTTCCCTTTCGCACCCAATTCCAGAGGAGAGACTGGCTTTGGCTGCAGTGTCTTGGATTATGCTCCTGCTCTCCAAAGGGCTTTCAGCCTTTGAGCTGGAGGCCAATAACCACCCTTTCAGAGCAGCTTTTCAGCAGGTTGTGTGCCAGTCTTGGGGTGATGGGACTAGAACATTCCCTCGGGTCCCTCACAAGGCTTCTCCTAGTGAGCATTGCAAGCTCCATCCCAGAGCATGGATATACCCAGGGTCACCCTCCTCCTGGGAGGGGAAGGTGTGTGTCCAGGAGTCCTGATGGTCCCTGATAGTGCTGCTCCCTCATCCCAGCCCCAAACAGGATTTTTTTTTATTATGTTTGCTACATTTTTACTTTCTTCTGCATGAGTGAATCTTCCTGAAACCAGAATATCCGTCTGGGTGGAAAAGGGGAGATGCTGGAGGGAGACATCCACAGTGAAGTGAGAGCAAAGAAAGGACCAAAATCCCGATGCACTATTTAAGTGCTACTTTTACACAAATTTGAAATTTTGGTGATCTTCTGCACAGCCCTGTCAATTTTCAATAGACTATATAATCACCTTAGAAATTTCTGAATATAATACCCTGCTGACACTGTCCCAAACTCACTAGTAGAAGACATTAGTTGAATCAAACTAGATTTTTTTTCCAGATAGAACATTCCTTAAATTACCATAAATATATATTTATATTATAAAATGTAGCCTATATATAATATATTAAAGCAAATATTATACAGTTTATATTTTTATATCTAAAACATATCTATTATATCATATATTATATTTATTTATTATATATAATGCAATATACCTTCATATAAAAAATCTATATCTTTGTGGTATATATGCCACAAAATAAAAACTGCTGAGAGTTACATCTTTGTGCAAGAAATTTATTTTGCATAGATTCTGTTAGAGTCTGGGCACATTTCATAGAGTTCTGCATACAAGTTTCCCACATACTTGACAGTAAAGGGTGCACAAGTCCTGTGGCAGCAGCACAGAGCTGCAAGGAGAACAGTCTCTTAACACAATTTGCACTTCACATTCTTAAGTTTTTGAGATGATTGTCACTGCATTGGTGGCACAGTAATGGTCTTCAGTTAGAATAAGTGCTTAGGCATAATTGGAAGAATTGCATCCTTTCACAAGATTGTCCCCTGGAAAAGCCCCATTCTCCTGAAGGGGAGGTGACAGGGGTGGGTGACACCAGTAGGTGACACTGGTGGCTCTGTCCCACGGGCTGGCCTTGCCCTGGCTCAGAGAGCCCCCGGGGGATGCAGCCCTGGGGCTCTGGACTGGGACAGCGTGTGAGAGAAATAGTGTGTCAGCAAACCCCAAACTGGGCAACTCCTCACACGCCAGTACACAGCAGTCTCCTAAAGCAAATAGTTATGGCGTTTCTTCATTGTCAAAATAAATAATTTGTGGTTTCTATAAATAAATAGAATAAATAAATAATAATAGAGATGTGAATAAATAACAGCTCCCAACAGCCTTGCTTGAAGGAGGATATGCTAAGCTCAGGTCTCCTGGTAGGCTGGACAGGTGACTTGAACTTCTTTGAAGCTTACATAGTTTCCTCTGGAAGGGCATTGTGACTCAGGAACCTTAAGAAATATTCCAAATTTTCAAAAAAATCATACTCTTTCACTGCATTCCACTGATGTTCCTTGAGAGCAGCCTGAAAGGAAAGGAGTTAAAAGAATCAGGACATGTAAGTTACATTCTGTTTCCTGACTAAGTTTTTTTTCCTTAATAATTAATTTCAAGGCCACAAAGGCTCTGAGGAAGATATTGGAGTAGGAATTCTTGAGCAATGTGTTACAGGTTGCACCCTGTGCAGCTGTTTCTCAGCAAGAGCAGCCTCAGGCTGGGGCACAGCTGGAGACTCCGCTCCCTGCCTGCACCAGGGCACCTCTGCCAGGTGACGGAGTTTCTCTTGGCAAGGAGACTTTGGGAAGAGCTGAGCAGAGCAGAGGAGGCATCAGGGCCATGGCCAAGTGCCAGCTGCTGGCTGGGAGCTGCTCCCATTGCCACATGACCAGGAGGGAGCCTGTGCATTGGTCAGACACTTGTCCTCAGTGCAGCCAGGACAGGGCACAGGACCCTTGGTGGCCATCAAACAGCAGAAAGAGCGAGCAGGGAATCAGCCCAAACGTACCGTCCACCCCGTGCACGACTGTCCGTAATTCTGGATTTTCTGCAGGTTCACAATTAGGCGTTTCTGCTCCACACTCTCTTTGCTCTTTTCTAGGGCTTCAATAAATCCTTTCAGATGGGTGGCTGCATTCCCTCCTGCCTCCATCATGTTGTTCTGGAACAACAAACTTCAGTCATTTTCTCTTTTCTGTACTGTATTGCTGGCACAGAATCCATCACACTGATGCCTGCTACAAGAAATAATGTTGCACAATAATTTGAAGCCCAAATTACATCATAACTTTGGCACTTCAGAGTAGGTAGCCAAATCTGCAAGCCAGTGCTTTTCTCCCACTGAAGCCTGATGTTACCTTCAGAAGCTACAGAGTGAGCCTGTGGAGGTGGAACTGGGCAGGATTGGGCACCACTTGCTTTTTTATTGCCTCCTTAGTGCACTCAGGCGTGGGAAGGCAGTGATTCTGAGGAGTATCTCCATCCTCCAACCCTTCTACCTGTGCTTTGCTTCTCCTGAGCTTCCCCAGGAGAGTGCTGCCGATGCCATTGTCAGCACTGGTCTCCAACAACAAAAATTTTGTTCCCAAAGAGTCAGGGAAGCAGCCTGTCCTCTGCTTTCCAATGGCAGTAAGGCACCTGCCTCCACCTGACTGTGGAAGATGTCAGTTCTGACTATCCACCTGTGAAAAGAGCAATAAGCAGTGCTGCTGGGAGCCAGCAGTTCTGCACCGCTGCTCTGAAGGCAGAGCCTCAGGCACTGGTGTTTCAGGGAGATCTTGGCTTGATAACTAGGGAGGAGAAGGAGGCCTCATGCTGGGGAGCAGAGCCCTGCACCTCTCAGCACACACAAACCCAGCACGCTGCTCCCAAAAAGCCCATGGGGGACTTGGCTGCCATCTCAGACCTGGCTTAAGAGCACAAGAGCTTGCAGCATCCTGAATGGGCTGTAACAACAGCTGCTTTCCCCTTCCCTCTCAAAAAGCAACCAGCCACCCCACAAGCACAGGGACTGCAATGTGAGCCACAGAGGGATCTTACCAGAGGCACGACTTCGCTGCTGCCCTGAAAGAGATTGATAAAAATCACATTAGCAGGTTCCCCACTAACCCAAAAAGTCAGACATGGGGCACAGAGAAAATGGACCAACCTCAGAGCTCAGGCTGTGCAGGTCATGTATGGTCTCCCTGAAGAGGGATATGGCAGGGCAGGCTGTCTGGGTGGGCAGTGCCACAGAGGCTGCCAGGCACAGCCCTGCACAGGACAGCACTGTGAGCAGGCACAGCATCGTGGCCAAGGGGCTGCACTCCCCTGCTTGAGCTGCCTCTGTCTGGCTCCAGGCTGCCTCTTATAGTGCTCTGGTGCAAGGAAATGATTAATGCCTTACCACAAATATGCCTAAACTGAAGGCGAGTAGTCACCTGTAGGATGGAAGCTGTTAGTTTCTTATCTGATTGAGGAAACTACCTGTTTCTAAAATAAGGGCTCCCCCACAAGTTCAGTGAGAGCTACGTAATTTGGATCTTTGAGTCCATTAAATGCTGAAGCCTTTTTATGAACTGATATTGTCTAAAAATTAATGCAAATTAACCAAATCTCTCAGATCTTTATATCCACATTTGCCCTAGTTAATATTGCAATTACACGAAATAATACTCTCACTTTTATTAACTGTTTCTCTGACCTTTCTCTGTGTGCTTGTCATTAGAACCCTATGACTTATTCAATGGTACCCTGCTCAGACATAAATGACAGATTTGAGAGCCCTCCCGAGACTGTGCAATGCCTGTGCTGGGAAGAGGGACCAGCCAAGGGCTGCTGGGGCAGCTCAGCATAAAAGGGGGCATAAAAGCTGCTCCTTTGCTGCTTTTTAAGGAGCATTTATCCAGTTTCTGTGCTCTCCCGAGGAGGTTTAAACCATTTGGCTGGTATCTCATTATACTTGGTCTGCAGGAAGTTTGGGTGATGGGGTGCATCCCGTCGGTGGCAGAACTGCTCCTGGAGCTGTGGGTGGGCTCTGGGGTGGCCACGGTGGGTCCTGGGTGTGCAGAGCCCTCTCCTGTCCCCCGGCCCCACAGAACCTGCTGAGGAGGAGAGTGGGGCTGCCCTTGGCCCCGCTGCACAGCTCCTCTGCACTGGCCCGAGGGGAACAAACACCATACCAGGATTACACCCACAGGACGTCGGGTCTTCGCTGTCCAAAACCTCAGAATGTTTTGTTTATGTGTTTTTGCTGCAGTTTAATTTGTGCTATTTCAATACTGCAGGGGTTTTATTACATAATTGACATTCTTTAATGTGCATTGGGTTTTCTTGCCCCAACAACACCCCAGTGGTACACAGCTCCAGTGACTGCTCTGTGCTCCTCCGGAGGCAAGGGCAGGCAGCCCACACACACAGGTGCCATCCAAGCCCAGATACTGCTTTTCCCACACTCGTGGCATTTTCCTACTGGTCCCTGAGCTGATGTTTTACAGAAACACATGTTATAACTCCTCTGGTTGCCTTGCATGATAATAATTAAATCAGAAGGCCCTGTCGTGTTAGCTCCAAACCAGGTTTTGGAGCTGCTGCTGGGCACCTCTCTCCCCTGAGGAGCAGCCTTGTTCAGTCCTTTGTTTCCAGTCATTTTGCTAATTGTTTGGTGGCTGAGGCATCTCCCCTGCCGTTCCCCACAGCTCAGCCTTCAGGAGCCTTTGCTGGATGAGCTGCCCTGGAGCAGCAGCTGGGTGTGGAGCAGACCTTGCTCCCTTGCCTGCGTGCCCCAGACCTGCTGGTGTGGGAACTGGGGTAGTTTTCCTGCCCTGCTGGAGTCACACTGCTATTCCCAATATTTCCCTGTAATCAGCAGATTGCTTTTACTCCAGAGTTGAGGTTAACCCACTGTGTGTTACCTTGGTAGGGCAGCATCCACTGGAATGCTGTTCTGTGCCATCAAGAGATTTGCATCAATTCTGGCAGTGGGTAATACCAGTCTCTGTGGTGCACACATGGTTTCTTTTAGGAAAACTTTGAGATTCTCTTCATTTTGATGAGTTCAGGAATAGTGTGGACCCTTCCAGGGACACTGTGCATTGAACACCCTGGGAAGCAGAATTGCACCTGAGACCCAGATACTCATTCCCATCTTTGCTGCTTTTGCAGGGAATGGGTGGTTCAGGATTTTGTGTGTCCCTGGCAGTGCAGTGGTTGTGGAGATAAAACAGATTACAGTATGGTTTGAAAGGAAAGAATGGATTGTATGTATTGAATCATAGAACCATAGAATGGGTTGGGTTGGAAGGACCTTTAAAGGTCATTTTGTTCCAACCCTCTGCTCTAGACTGGGTTGCTCAGAGCTCCATCTAACCTTACCCTGCATGACTGACTGTGCCTGCTGGTACCAAATTCAAATTGCAGGGAAGAATTTCTTCCCCTGGAAGAGGCAGTAGGAGTTAGGGCTGTATCTAAACGTACCAGTGAGCACTGGGGATTTTGCTTTTATCTCCAAAATATCTAAAGAGATGAGTCCCTGCAGAGAGGGCGGGAGGGAAAGGTGTGGGCAGGATGGACTTTTACTGCTGGGAAAAAACAGAATTGTGAAGTTGGGACTCCACCTTTTTCTCTTTATTCTTTTTATAACCACTAATGACATGCAAATGCATTCTTAGATTGCAACCAGGGTGGAAAAAAAAAAAAAAAAAGAGGTGACAAAACCAGAAAGGAAGATGGAACTTGCGGTCTGCCTGTGTGCGCACATCCATCGGTCGGTCTCACACACTGACTCACTTGCAAATATTCACTGGAAGGTGAAACCGCTGTGACCACCCTGCTCCCCTCGTGGGGGGACCAGCAGTGACCTTTTCCTGCTCTGTACTGAGGGGACAGCAGCTGTGGGAATCTGACAGGACAGCAGGGAGTTTCCAGCCAGCAGCACCTCCGTCCAACTCCACCTCCACCGAGAAATCCGAGGAGGATTAGCGCTGATGAGGTGGAAATCAGTGATATGATTTCACCCCTAGGCAGGGCCATCTGAAATACCCATATCCTGGTCAGACATGGAATTAAAAAAAATGAACAGAATTAAATTAATGAGCAGAAAATGGCCGGGCCCATTAGGAATTAACTAAAAGCTTAAAAAGAAATTAACTGAAAAACTGAAAAGATAACAGAAAATTAACTGAAAACTAACAGAAATGTTCACTTTTCTAAGTCTGGAGAGATGGTGAACTTCAGTTTTGTGAGCTGAGCTCTGTGTCACTAGAGTAGAAATCCTGGTGAGAAGTCTCAGGATAGTGATGAGACAGAGACTGTTTTTGTTGTGAGGAGGATTTAGAGAACTTCTGGTTCATCACCACCATAACTGATCATCACACTCATACAACTCACTGGAGTGGAAGTTCAGCCAGCTGAAGGGAGACATGAGCATCTCTTGTGAGGCTTCCCGTCCTCTCAGTGGGAAAGCAAACAGTTTTGGCAGTAGTTTTACCAATTTTGATACTCCATCTCAAAGCTATCTTCTTGCTGTCATTCCACTATGAAAGGATTGATCAGTGCCTCTTGTCTCTTCTCTGAGTGCTCTCATCACACACATGCCAAGTTCATCTCTCTGTGATTTCTCACAACCTTGAAGTGTTTTGATTTCTCCCCAGGCATTGCCTCTGCCACATTTCTAGCTGGCTGTTGCACTTGCACACCTCTGAGCAGACCAAACCATCAGGCTCCTCAGCTTCCATGGGCTCCCTATTCCCCCTTTTGAGTCTCTTCCACTTTGATTTAATCTTGAAATGATTTACAGTGTCCTTTGCAGCACAGCATCGACACCACGTCCTTCAGTTCTGGAAGGAGTTAAGCAGTGTTGTACCTCTGTGGTCTGCCTCTGCAGAAAGGAGGAAACCAGGCCTCTCCCTGCACTGCAGAGTGGCTTTAAATGCTTTTCAGAATCAGCAGAAGCTGAGATGGTTGTCGCTGGTGACTGTGCTTGGTCGGGGCAGATGCAGCAGATGTGCAGCTCTGCTCCCCAGCCCAAGGACATTCCTTTTGCATTTCGTGCTCTGGCTGAGGTCGATGGTCTGACCAGCTGTCTGGCCAGTGGGCTGTCATCCTTGGAAAGTGGCCCTTGGAGCATGGGGCCAAGTCAGGCTAATGGAAGAGCAGAGGCTGCGCATTTTGAAATAGGCTCTGGAGACAGAGATATTTTTTATTTAATCAAAAGGTATTCCCCATGGTTTGTATGACTACCTCTGCAGCTCCTCAAAAAACAAAGGGCCTGTGAGTCACAGAGGCATGCCCTTCCCTTGCAGGACCCGGTGTAGGAGTTGAACAGACTCATGAAATCAGAAATTAATCCAAAGGCGACTCATTCTGCACATCTCAGCCTCCTGGCCCCCTGCCCTCTGCTGCAATCCCTTCATCTGTCGAGGCTCTGCCAAGGTCTCCCTGTATGATGGGGGTCAGCAGGGCCTACCCTGCCTCCTTTACCCTGTGAAAGGATGCCTTAGGACTCATAGGTAGAACTTTTTGTAGATACCTAACTTTGGGAAAGCAAAAAAAAAAATCTCCCTGCTTGCTCAGAGAGGTGTCCTGGAGATCCACAACAAATTCCCGACCTCTCAGGCAAAATTAGAGATGTGATAAGTCGTGGATTTCCATGTTAAATTCTAAGAACTGAGATGGCTCTTTGATTAGGAATGATTTCATGGGCAGCCTCGGTGCCTCTCCAGCCCCAGTGATGGCAGGTTGGTGCTCATGGGACAACACACATTGTCACATGCACACTTCACCCTCCAGAGAAAATCAAGTATTCTTCCCTTGTTTTTTGAAAGAAATTATGTTTACAATTTTTGTATCTTCCCATCCATTGAGAGAAATTGCAAAACATCTCTAGACTTCAGTTTATGGTGTAAAACCCATTCAAGTTCCCTCAGGACTTCGTGGGAGCAGCCACCACTTTGCACCTCTGACATCTTTAAGCTGGAGCCTGTCACCCATGTGCCTTGGCCTTGGAGGTTGTTGATAAGCATCCAAAGGTCAACTGTATTTAATGATGAGTCATTGCATTCTCAGTCACTTGTCTGAAACCAAGTGACTCTGAGAGAAACACGGATGATCAATCCAAACAGTCTGTAATGGGTGTTTTCAAGTCTCACTCATTGACCTGATGAAATGTGGCTCTAGAGATGTGGTGGTCAGAAAGGGACACTTACTTTTTCGGTTGCAAAGACACTATGTACTAATGAGGTAAAAAAAAAAGAGTGTTCCAAAGCCTATAAAATTGGGTTCAGGTTCTGCAGAAAATAGAAACAGTTTGTGAATCCTGACAAGTGACTAATGAGAACTGGAGATGAAGAAGGAAGTAAAGTATCAACAGAACATGAGTAATAGAATGTTTCAAAAAAAGAAAACAGGGGAATTACCCTTGTAGAGTATTAGCCCAGATTTAGCTGCTGATTGCTCCTGGATGGAGCTGAGGCTGCTTTCATCTGGCCACGGTGGCATCACCCTCCTCTGTACACAGCTGAGCAGGGCAGCAATGCCATGGCTGGTCTCCACTTCCCACCCTCAGTGCCAGGAAATGCTAGCAAGTAAAGCACTGCTGGGGCAGGAGGGGAAGGATGGAGCAAGGGGACAGCATTTCCATGTCCAAGCTGTCTTCTGTCAGCTCTGTCCCTGTACTCATGAAGGGGGTCTCACCTGCAGCTGCCTCCCTTGTGGCTGCTCTGCCACATCCCCTGGTGCAGGAGGAGCTCTTCCATCCACAGCCTGGAAAGTGGGACTGCAGGACAGACACCCCTGGACCAAACTGCAAAACACTGTCTTTAAATGCTGGTGTCTATGCAAGGGTGGGGTGTGTTGTGTGTCTCACATGCTCTAGAGCCCTACATGTCTTGGGAAACTTTCCTTCAGCCTTGCTTGTGGTGGTGGCATAGGACAACTGCCCCTATGAAGGATTTGAGAGCATCCAGAAGACTGTGGCTGGTCCTACCCAGGATGGACAGGTTTTTCCCACGGAAGATGGAGAGCTCATCGTGGAGCCCATGGGCACAGGCAGGTCTAGACATGGGGCATGTACCCCAAAGGAGTTGGGCAGACTGGAGAGGGTCTGCTGTCCTGCCACTGTGTCAGGGAGCTGGGTTTTACCAAGAGTAACTTCTTGCTTATCAAATGGGGAATGCTAAATATAACCCACACCTACAGCTTCTAAAAGTAGAGCAAGCCTCTGTGAACAGACCTTCCCCTGCTGTGCCAGCAGCTCACTCCTCCTGTCCCCACCTGGGGCTCACGGAGCTGCTTTTCCTGCCACGGTGCAAGAAACGCAACAATCAGTTTTTAATAAAAAATCTACTTCCTATTCCAACCAGTATGTGGCAGCCCTCAAGAGTCACAGGCATGGCTTCACTGAGACATCAAGGTATGTGTGTGTTTTACTGTGTTATGATGATGCAAGATGCTTATCAGGGCTGTCAAGCTGTCATGAAGGAGTCGGGGTTGTCGTGCAGTGCTCAGCACCCCGGGGCTGTCATGTGCTGGTAGGACTGAACTGCCTGCTCGGAGCCAGGCATTCCCTGCACTCCTGTCTGATGGCAGCTCCTGGTCAGCTTAATGCTGTCAGGTTGTTTCAGAGCCTGTGTGGGATCAGAGATGGCAGCAGAGCTCCTGGAAGGCCCAGCCAAAGGGACTTTGCCCCTCGCCAGGGGGAGGACAAAGTTCTCCTCTCAGTGAGGAGAAAGGGCTGTGCTGGCAACAAGGCTGGGAGGCTCCATCTGGAGCTGGGACCCCGCTGCCTACATCCCACTGCCTGCATCCCTCTGCCTGCACCCTGCCAGGCAGCAGAGCCGTCCCAGCACTCCGGTGCTTTCCCCGGCAGTCTGCTGCCCCGGCAACAGCTCCGGCTGCCTCTGCCTACAGCCAGCCCCGTGTTGACTTTGAGTTATTTAATGCTTCACTTTTCCCTCCTGTCTGTTTGTCAGAGTTTCCTGGACTGCCACGCCAAGAATGCTGAACCCGATTCATGTTTTCTACTTAGAAGCCTGACGTTCTTCTCCTTTCCATATACCTGTGATTCTCAGACTTCCCATTTATCTGAATTTAAAATTTAATGTAAAACATTTAGATGTAATTTCAAATAATGTATCTGAAATATTAAACACCTCATTGCTAATGAAAACTTCAAAATTCAGTGGCAGGAAGAGTTTCTTCGGGGTGGTTCTTATTATTCCTTAAACTATTACAACACTGAATGACACAGAGCTCAGGAGCAGAGATCTTCCTGACTGTTTAACTTGAGGGAGCCCAGCTGGACACTCATTTCTCTGATCTTAGTAAACAGATTCAGGGTTTGGTTTGATTTACAGGTTTCCTGGTTCCTACAAGAGTTCAGTACAAAGCAATGCACGATGACCTTGCCTGTGGAGCCTGGGCAGCTTGTGGTACCCAGGGATGGCTGGGGTACTTGTCCCTGTATATGGCTGGTGGTCCTGTCACCACTGCGGGATTTTTGGGGCTGCTGCCCCTTTGGCAGAGGATAAAGTCTGTCTGTCCAGGCTGGCTGGGCTCTGTTACACACCCTGTTTTCACGGGGGAGATGCTGTGCCAATGCAAAGCTGCTGCTTTTATTTTGACCACTGGAATTGGATATCTGAAAAATCGGATGTGCTCTGCAGAGTGGGAGGCTGCAGGAGCTGCAGTGAGCTCTGTCTGGGGCCATCATGCTGTCAGCAGGGAAAAACCACGTTTTTGGAGGTTTCTGCAGGGCATTCTGTGTTTGGCTCCATGGGTGCTTGCCATGGTGCTGCACATCTCTGACTCTTTGGGTGCTCATTCCTGCCCCAGCTGGGCTGTCCCTCCATCCCCATCCTCTTGGTGAGCACGGCTGCTTCTCAATTTTTTGGTGCTTGGTGCTCCTCGCACCGGTGAAGGCGAGGGGACACTTCTCAGCTGTGACAAGTGAAAGCTCTTCTGCTTTCGTTGCGCTGCACATTTGGCAGGGACATGAGTCATCCCAGCTGGTGAGAGGGCACCTCGGCTTAAAGCTCAAGCACAGCATGACTCAGTAAAGAAGCCAAGCTCCGGGCCAGGCTGGAGCTCAGGGCTCTGCTCCTCAGGAAGGTGCTGGGACACGTGAGGGCAGACCCGGTGCTCGCCCTCGTGTCCCCCTTCGCTGGCAGCATCCGTGTGTCTGTCCCACTTGGAAATCACACTCGGCTCCCCTGAATAGCACCGAAACCCCTCGCCCTTCACAAACAAAGCACTCTGAATTCTGGAGGGAAATGTGTTTATTTTTGTACAGGTCCGTTTACATTAACGGAGGGTTGCAAACATTCGGTGACAGACGTAAGCACGGGCGGCACATGGAAGGTGTCCCTGCAGTCAGCCCAGGCAGGGACGTTCCCTTTTAATAGTCTTTTATTAAACATTAACTTTTGGAATCTCAACTGATAGCTTTACATAGGCATGCACTTTGTGAGTACCTGCCATAACTATGGCTACTTAAACAGTTGGAAAAACAATATTGTCTGATTAAGTTCAGTAGAATTCAGCTCACATGAGATGTAGGAAACATCATATCAGCTGAGTAAACTTGGAAGAAAAAACAAACAAGACCTCTTTGCTGTTGTATTACCCGGAGTTTGGCTGCATTTGGTTGTCATGGCTCTGCTTCCTCAAAAATAAAACACGTAGTGGTTGAAGTTATCCTAGATCTGAATGCTCAGGGAGGGGATGGAGGTGAGAGTCCACAACTGACATGAATCTTCTCCAGCCCAGAGATGGTCCAGGAGCCAAAGGGAAGTGAAGGTGCTGGGTGGCTCCAATGGCCCTGTCACTGTCCCATGGAGTGGCTTTGCCCCAGCTCTGAAAGCCCTGGGGCTGTGGCTTGGGACACTGAGAGGGAAATAGTGTGACAGCAAACCCCAAAGTGGAGCCCCAGAGCTCCTCCTCACACACCATCACACAGCAGTTTCCCAAAGCACATACTTAAATACAGCAGCATCACAATAAACATTTCAAAATCTCCATAAAATAAATAAATAAATAAAAAATTACTCTTTCTTTATGAAAAAGAGACATATTAAAATATTAAAACAATATAAAATATTTAAATATTTAAATACTCATCTTTTAAAAAAGCAGCATGTTTCAATCATTATAGAGAACATTGCTGTGATAACATCACTTTTTACACATGTATATTTTATATATATATATATATATATATATACATATGTATGTACACAAAGTATCTCTGTCTATATAAATATTCTATGGCAATATTCCTGAGGATAAGTTAATTAAATCACATTTTGGTTGCAGTAGAGTTCAGGTTCTCCTTTTCTTCTCGAGTTTGCTGTAGCTGTTTTATTTAAGTGTCTTCAATCTTTTCAGAGAGCAATCTCAAGAACCTCTCTAGTGTGTTCAGGAAGTCCTCCCATGTTACTTGTGCAGTCTTACATTCCTTATCGAGATCCTTTAAAAAAAAAAAAGAGAAGGTAACATAATTCAACCATGTAACTTGAATGTCATATTTAAGTTGATGGTATTTGATACACCCCTTTTGTAAAGAACACTGACAAGTAAGTGGGCTATAACATCCCACAGCGTGTTTTGGAGAGCTGGGTGAGCTGATCCCTGGGAGCTCCGGGGCAGGGTGCTGATGTGCTGATGTGCTGATGTGCTGATGTGCTGATGTGCTGATGTTTTGGGTGAGAGCTGATCACCTGGCAGCACGCAGAGAATGCCCTGAGCCCCACTGCTGTCCCAGCTTACACTCACATTTGGGCTTTTTTTCATATTATTATCTTTCTTGCAATTGAGATTAGCACAGGAAAAATTGTCAGAGAGTGCTCCAAGAAAGACAGTGGAAGTATTTACACCCTTCTTGACCATATCAATCTTCAGAAGAGATTTGTAGTTGCAGGCAGCTCAGTGCCACCTCAGCTGCCATGTCCTGTTATTGAACAGCTTTGGTGAATATTTTGCTATTAAACAGCACAAAATCAAACTTACTTCGGGGAGGATGTTTTTGTAGATGCTAACTCTGTTCAGTTTTCTGGCAATGACTTTGCTGGGAATGTCGAGAGCTGCCAAGGTGCTAGCAAAGGTTTTCAAGTGGCTGTGCATGCATGTCTCCACCTGCAAAGAGAGCAAGGAATTATTGCAGCAGTAATCACTGGTAGCACATAAATAAAATATCATATCCCAGGAACTTACAGACCCATGAAAAATAATAACCTATAGGAATTAAGAGCTGTGTTTCCAAACACAAGCCTTGAATCTCTATTCAGCAATTTACTGGACACCAAACTTAGGAAATCATGTAGAATCTATAAGTTTCTCTTAAAAACACGCCGGGGTCCAAAAACTCCCAACTGCCCTAAGTGGAAGCTGTAGGTGCCACTAGAAACTGGGCATATAAAATTTGGAGGTGTCCAATACTGGAGATATTTGTTCCTCAAGGGAAAGGAAGGCCAACCCTGCATTAAGGCTTCATGCCTTGTTATCATGTCTCTCTTGAAACTAGATCAGAATTGTCTTAATTAAATACAAGTAATTATTGTTGCTGGTGTGAATTTTCAACTTTCCTCCCTGAAACTAAGAGGGGCTGAAGCCATTTGTTTTCTGTTCACTTCTAATAGTAGATTGGCTCTTGTGTCTCACTGGTAGTTCTCATGTCCTCCATAAAAAGCTCATTTTTTTCGCTGGATTGCAGGAAAATACAGCTCAGTGAAATGAATGGGTCTGTATGGGACACAGATCAAATAGCCTGTTCTAAAACTAAGGGATCAAAGTGAATTTGTGAGGCTTCCAAAAAGATGCTGGTGCACATATAAGACCTTTTCCTACTGAGAGAACCACTGAAGGATTTTCACATTGGCAGCAGCTTTCTGTAGGTTCTTGCAATAACTTTGCCTTTCCCTGGGTTTGCAGAGAACTCTTGGTGCTATCAGAGTTCTGAAGTGGGAAAGAAATTTGGGGACTTGAGAGAACAATTTGAAATAGAAGTATGTGGTTTCTTACCGTAGCATTCACTGTCACAACACTGGGAACCTGTCCAAGAGAAAACAGGGTTAGAAACTTCAGAACACAACCTGCAATAGAAGGACAGCCAGGGGAAAGCTGTTCAAAACAGAGCAACTTACTGCATTTAAATAGAGTTTCTTCATGTCTTGGAGAAGCTCTCGAATGATCAGCCCCACCAAGGTCCTGGAGCGCTCGTCCTGCGCGTCCCTCCCGGGGCTGCTGAGGGCTGAGCTGCCCAGCACCCCCAGACCCAGCAGAGCCACCACCTGCAGCAGCATTGCCAGCCCTGCTCCTCAGCTCTGAACTGTCTGTGGCTCTGCCTCGGGCTCCTTTATATACACAGTGCTGCAGGAAATGATTAATATCTCACCACAAACATGCTCTTGCTAAAGGGGAGGCGGGGAAGATTTACCTGAAGAATGGAATCTGCTGGTTATTCAAATGAGGAAGAGCCTGTGTGCTTTCTGCATCAAGAGCAATTTTATAGGATCTCTACCTGAACCCCTTTGCAGTTTGTATTTCCAGGATGGGCTGTAGAACCCTTCAGTGTGGGTAAAGTGTAGACAGATACCTGTATCCATCTGTGAAGTTGTGTTGTATCCATAGTGTGTATGTATTCATAGACTGTACATAGACATATAGACAAATGTGCACACAACTGTGGGTGCTGGAGAACTAAATCTTGGTTTGTGTGAATTCATCAGCACTTCCAAAAATTTGAAAGTCATTTAAAGAAAATATACAGGCTGCCCCAGAAAACTGGGGTTATAGTGCTCAGCACTAGAATATTTACATATTTTTTTTCAGATTTATAATGAAACTACCAGAACTATCCTGTAGAGTTTCTACAGGGAGTTCTGTGCCTTTTTTAGGAAACATATTGCAACTTGACTGAGTCAGGCAAGAGATTCCAAGGTGTTGGTGTTCTTATGAAAGGCACTGTAGCCCCAGGGTCAGATTTCTCAGCTCTCTGTGGAGAAAACAACTTGAATAGCAACTGAGAAAGTTTGTATTCAAACTTCACCTAATATGTGTAAAGCTGCACAGGACACACTAATTATGAATATCAAGTGGAGAAATTTGGTAAAGAATGAT
The DNA here is from genome assembly GCF_003945725.1 of Corapipo altera. Classification (NCBI taxonomy): domain Eukaryota; kingdom Metazoa; phylum Chordata; class Aves; order Passeriformes; family Pipridae; genus Corapipo; species Corapipo altera. Next base: position 14,815,430 of record NW_020884887.1, on the reverse strand, counting down.
TCAGAAGTCTGGTGACCTGTGAATATAAAAAAAATCAGATTTCACAAGAGCAGCAGCTGTCCTCTGGGTTGCATTAGAGGGAGATTACCATGGATGCTGGAGCCCTGGAAAAGAGAGGTTGGATCAGCTTTACCCTGCACAGAAGGGCTGTGTCATCTCTCACTGATTTGGTCTTGGGCTACAAGGGGAGGTGGGAATCAAGCAGTAATTTCCACATTTTATTTAATGTAGGAAAATACAATTTCCAAATCAGAGTATTATCAGGATATTTATTAACTCCTGGATTATCGAGGATGCGCTTGTGGGTGCTGGCTGAGGTCACAACCATTTCCTGGGTAGGCAAAGGAACCCTCTGCTCAGTAATTTCCCCATGCCTGGTACACTTTGAGAACCAGTAGCAGGAGTACACTCTCTGTTATCCAGAAATTTTATTAGGGTGTACTTTGCTCTTTAATCCAATACTGTGAATGAAAATCCTGACTAATGCTGGACCCAGACCAGATCCTCACAGCCAGGGCTAGGTATGACCCTGCCAGCTGATGATGAGTTGTTCCATACCTGCTTATTTGAGCAGTGATACACTTCATACAGCAATTGCTGTTCTTTTCCCCTAGTTTGTTTATGAAAACATGCTGTAGTCTTGGGAAAAAATGTGAATAAATGGTTTTCTACTCACCAAAGCAGAATTCCAAAGAGCAAACTATTTTTCCCAAACGTTATGTTTGACATGATCTGCTTTGCTCTCTGTGTGTTTGTTATTGCTCTCTGGAAATGAAAGAGGTTTCAAAATCAGGTTATCCCCTGAGGAGGCCATGTCATTATTCTGGATGGACCATGTTGAGTGATCTTCAGGGAGGGCAACACTCCCTTGCCTGTGTGCAGGCACCTTATCACCTACAGCTCAGGGAACTGGATGCTCCCTCTCATTTTAGCTCCTGTATGATCAGATATGTTCAAGTCACACGTAGTTTTACATTTTTCCATCTCCCAGATGCATTTTGTTAAATTCACTGCATGCATTCCTCTCCTGAAAAGTCATCCCCATGATAACAATCTGCTTTTCTCCTGTTGAATTATTCAATCTTGCATTGTGACAAGCACTTTGTAGATGACACTGTGAATTTGTATAGTCTTTAAACAATGTGAAATAAGAGGGCAAAGGAGAAAGCATATCACATAAGTCAGTGTTTTATCAGATCACATCATCAGTAAGCTTTCTTCCAGCCACCTCTCCTCCTCCATATCTGTATGGTTCATCTCAGGGGTAGTTTCCAGCAATGAGCTATAATTTCCTCATCATTTTACTAATATTTCAGCTGTGATTAACAATTCCTTCCACATTCCTTCAATAATCTATGACACTTCTCTGGTAATTCCCAACATTTTTAGTGTAGCTGTCAGGGTCGTGCATATTTCAAGATGAATTTTTTAGCATCCTGGACATACTTTCACGCCAAGGCAGGGGACAGGTGTGCAGGGGAGAGCTGCAGACTGGCTGAAAGCCAGCTAACAAGTGTAAAATGTATTAGTAAGAATACTTCAAAAACAGCAAGTGATTTACAACAGACCAGCATAAAGCAGTTACTCACACAGTCAGTGACATCCTGCAATCAGGGCACTTGCCAGAAACAACAGAAGCCAGTGTTAAACTCTGACATGATAATCTGAGATAAATGCCAGGACTATGACTTTTACAATTACTTTACTGGACTCAGTCTAGAGCAGTGGAGTAAGCAAATAGCTGGGCTGAGGAGGAGATGGAAAAACAGTGTGGCTGTCTGGTGTCAGCAGCACTGCTCTGAGGGAGCCTCGTCAGCCCTGGGCAGCACAGGAGCAGGATGCTTAGTTGTGTTTCCAGGGATGTGCAGGGCATAATAAGTGTCTGTCATGTCTTATATCTCCACAGCCTGCTGGTATGTGCCACAGGGAGTGTGCGCATTTATGAAATGGGCATCAGGAAGAAAAAGAAATGGGGGAAAAAAAAAAAAAAGACAGAAGTCTGCACCAGCCAAACCTAGCTGGTGTTTGTGATCCCCCAGTGATACTTGGCCACTCTGTGTGTGTGTTTTGGCCATTTGCCTCCCTAAGTGTCACACTTTATGCCTTGCCTTGCCAAGAAAACACCACACTCAGTTCTGATAAGGATTGTCCCTGGTTTAGGATTCAAACAGTTCATTGTTACTTTTTTTTTTTTTTTAAATCATATCTGGGTCAGGAAACTGCCTCTGAAAACCACAGTGTGTTCCTTCTGTTTGATAGGAAATTGTCCACAATGATGAGACATTTCATCCTGTGCAGAAAATGCCTTCAGACATTTCAACATTTCAGTCTCCAGCCCTGCCAGAGCCCAGCAATCCCTTCACCCTCACCCACATCAAAGAACAGGGTAAGTGTGAGGAACAGATTGTGTCACCCCAAATCCATATTGACTATTTTTAAATGCCTCAGCCCTGGAAACATTCAAAGCCAGGTTGGATGGGGGTCTGAGATACCTGGTCTAGCTGGAGATGTCCCTGCTCATTGTAGGGGATTTGGACTGGATCACCTTTAAAGGTGCCCTCCAAGGCAAACTGTTCTGTGCTGCACGAAAACTCCCCAATCACCTTATTTTTAGTAGGAGACTGACAGAGAACTGGTTCCCAGATCCTCCCACAGCTCAAGCTGAACTGGTTGCTCTATAAGCACCTCAGCTTTCTACTGGTCCCAGGCTGTGTTTACCTTTCTCCACTCCCAGAAATTCCCAGAGTCCTCTGGGTTTTCCAGGATTGGTTGCAGTCATCCACTGGTCCTGCTGCAGAGAGCTCAAAACTCAATTGCATCATGTCCTGCAGACTCAGCTATGGTTATCTTATTCAAATAGTTTCTATGGGGGAATTTTTTTAGGAGGAGAACTCATGGTTTTTGTTGACCAGATCACCTACATACATCCTGGTTTACAGAATCTTTGCTCCAAATTTCTGCAATCGATGAGTAATAACAGCTGTGTGTTGGTGGCAAAGGAAGAACCTCAAAAAGACAACCCAGTTACAGAGGGCTACATGGTCAGCACATGGGTTGTCCTCTACAAACACATCTCAGAGTTTGGCCCATTCAGTGTTTAGTATCTGTAGTTAAAAGAAATCTCCCCAAAGCCCTGAACTTCAAACTGCAGCAGCACCATGAGCATCCAACCTCTGTGCCAGCTTTGGCAATGTGTGAAACTACAGACTCCTCCCAAATAATGTACAAGTCTGTTCTAAGAAACCTGCAAAAGCCCTTTCTAGGAAACAGGGCACCTGTGGCAAGTGAGCTGTGCTGACCTACATCGGAGAGCAGTGCAGAGGTAGATTTATGCACAGTCACTGGTGGCACCCACGTCAGGCCAGGGGCTATTTCTGTGGGCCCAGATGGGCCCCAAGACGTGCAGAGTCCGAGAGGTTCTTTTGGTCCAGGGCTGGAGGAGGTGGAGGGAGGAAGGGTGCCCTCTGTTCTGGCCCCAGAGAGAATCCCCTGTGAATGAGATGGATTTAATTTCTCTGGATGTAGCCTATTGTACTAACCTTGTGCTCTCAGTACAGTCAATACTGAAAAAATCCATATATTTCAGTCCATAACCCAAGTTGAATGTGAGCCCACGTGCACAGCCATCAGTGCTGTCCACTACATGCAGTCATGTGGGGAAGTGTTTGATTCCTTCAGTAGTGATGAGGTTACTGGAAACCAGGTGGTTGAAACATGAGTGAATCAATAATCAACTGCTGTACTGCATGACACTGAATTACTCTCACACTCAGCTTCCCACCCAGCTGAGCTGAAGATTTCATTATTTTTGGGATGCCCACTCTGGAGTGAGCTTCTGCAAAGTGGTACATTTCTTTCATGCTCAGTAATCTTGATTTAGTTACTCTCCTTTCAATCACTTATTTTGAAATGCATATATATTTGCAAAGATATAATGCTTTCTCCTGGGACTATCAAGACTTACTATTGGGTGATCTTGATTAAACAATCCTGTTAATTCATTTAATTAACCAAATTCCCAAGGAGATAAAAGAGTGGAATCACAGAAACATAGACTCAGAGAACGGTTTGGGTTGGAAGGGACCTTAAAGATCACGTCACTACAACTCCCCTGCCTCGGGCAGGGAACCATGGGCAGAGTGACAGAAATATTTGTGTCAGGGAGTAAATTTAGCTCACATAGGTTTTATTTCCAGCCTCCTGTGGAAGCTTTACAGATGCTTTGTCATAAAAACCACAAGTGCAGATACCAGCTGCTCTTCTGTGCTCTTAGCAAACCCTTTGCAAGGTCAGATCAAGACACCAAAGGTGCAGTGATGTGATGGCAGCTTTGACTGCCAACCCTGATGTGCCAGCAAATTCTTGGTGCTGTGGAATGGACCAGTGAAAAAGTTGATCTGCGTCACATGAAGGTTTCCACATTTTAGGAGGGGATGTCCTGGGGCTTCTCAGCCTGATGTGGAAACGTTCCAGCTGACAATGGCTTTGGTGCATTGGGCAGGGGCTGTGACAGAATGGGAAGTACAGTGGGAGCTGTACAAACACTTCCATGGCATCAGCTTGAGATGGCTGCATTGGCACTGTGTGAATGAGAGACACCAATAGCACCAGAGCAGGAAAATGAGCCCATAATCATGTCCAGAAACACAAATCAGGGCAGGTCCATCAAGTTGACCTGGCAGACAAGGATGATTTAAGTACAGTAAGTAGTTTGGGATATTTAACATAATAAATGCAAAATAGAATTGAAATTGTTGGTGGCAACCTGATGATCACCAGGCTCCTGTCAACAATGAGTGTAAAAATCAGTCCATTTTCCCCCAAAGCCCTTGTGTGTGGCAGGCAGCCTTGGGCACTCTGGGACACAGGTGGTGGAGGGAAGGGACTGGAAACTCCTCGTTCCCAGTGGTGGGAGCTGATGGTGCTCAGAAAACATGTGCTGGTTTCCGTTTCAGAGGAGAAATGCCACCCATGCACAGTGACTGCAGAGAGAATGGAAAGGTTGTTTTTACAAGTACTTGTGGATTTATACATGAATATCTTCAATTAAACGAACCTTCAAACCCCAAGAGAAGAATAATCAGCACAAAGCCACAGCTGCTGACAGGGTCCTTGTAGCCAAGGGTTTTACCTGGGCATTTTTTACAGGTTTGTCTGGGATACAAGTAACGTGATAACAGATTTCAAAAATTCATCTTTGTCTTCTTGTCTGTGTAATGAATCCTTTTACCACTTTTATACCTTATCTCTAATAACACCGAAGTTGAACACTCAGAAGCTTATCTTAAGGGTCTTTTCCAAACTAAATGATTCTATAATTCCTAAGTAAGAAAATCGTAAAATGATGTTTGTTCATGTCACCATATATTAGTCTCCTTACATTGTGCTTTCAAACTTTCTTATTTACATTTTGTACATTTTTTCCCATGAAAAGTTTGTTCAGCCTCTACTTTGCTCAGGGTGGACCTTTCTTGGGTGGCAGTTGTCTTGCTGTAGCATTTTCTAACACTTAAGTGGTTGCTTTGCTACCTTAATAATCCTTTCAGGTAATTCTTTCCTATGTAATTTTGTTTGTTTGGGGTTTTTTTAATGAAGTAAACCAAAACCCCAGGCAAAGTACCTTGTGGAGTCACAGTGACACCACCATGGTTAGAAACTCAGTGAACTGCACTATATAAGGCTGTAGAGATTTCAAACAAAAAGTCATTTCATGTTTTCAGTCTTACTAAGCAACTTTTTGAACTTGGTCCTATTTTTAGAACCTACTGAACTGACAACTTCAAGATGAACTCCCAACCAGCAATGAAAATTTTGCCCTGGTGATTAAACATTGATAAGTCTGTTGGGAAAAGGAAACAACAGGCAATACATGAGGCTTCCCAGGAAAAGATGCATCTTTTGCAAGTGCATTAGGAGAGAGCATCACCTTCAACTTGGTAAAACCAGTGGGATTCAGCACGATGGAAAAAATACCTGTGGCTGTGTGGGAGCTGGTGATGCACCCCCTTAACAACAAAAATGTCAGAGGTTAAAGAACCCCACATGGAGTTTGTGGAGTGAAGTGTCTGCAAGAGGCAGCAGCTGCAGGAGACCCTACTTGGAAGATTAATCACATCCTTTGGAAGTTTCTGACGTCTCCAAGTCAGCTGAGAGGAAGATCAATGTTTAGAACTGCTGTGCTATTTTTAAACAAACAAAAAGAGAGGCCATTTATTTCCAACCCATTTCAAACAAGCAGGATATTTTTTCCTCTCTGTCTCCCAGGCTGCTTTCCCCACAGAGCCATGGGGATGGCAGCACACAGCCCGTGCCATGGTGAGCACTGAACGGGCCGGGGGGCACGGCAGCATCCCCGTGGCTGCAGGAAAACTGAGGAGACAACACAGAGCTGGGGAATCAAAGATGTCTCAGAGCCAGGTTATTCAGCAGAGAAAAAAAGGGGGAGATTTCAGGTCGCTGCGAGGATTTCAGTCTGGCTTTCCACATCTGAGAACTGAGAAACAGCTTTCTAGATCTCTTTTGATGGCCTGATAAACTACTGCCTTTCAACACCTCTCACCCTTTGGAAAAGAGTAGTAGGCTGTGGGAGTCAGGGCATTATTTTAGAGCCCCCAGCAGGCAGTGCCTGCACCATCGTTAGCCAGAAGTGTCACAGGCAGCACAAGATGCTTTTTGCTTCAGTGCTGCTGGCTGGCAGCTCCAGCTGCTGCCGCTCTCCTCCTCTGCAAGGCAGAAGGAAACGTCGCTCTCAGGGAACGGCCTGACATGGCTTAGGAGAAGATCTTGAGGCCTCTTGTGTGCTTAAAGGCCAGCTGCTTTAACATTCAAGAGGTGCTTTTAAAATACTGCCATAAATGGAAAATAAAAGCCCTCTGGAAATCAGAGCACCTCGCCATGGAAAGCAACCCACGCTTGCACTCGGCAGTGACCTGAGCTCAGTTACCATCTCTCCTCTTGGGTATGAAGAGTTCAGCTCAACAGAAATATTCCTTGTGTCATTAATGGAGTTCATTCACTCTCTGTTGTACCAGGGATGGGATGTTTCCTGGGTGCACGTCTGTGCTTCCCAACACTGAGATTTCTGTGCCATCTTCTCGCCCAGACTCATGTTTGTGAGATCCTGCTACAACACCTCGTGCTCAGCCTCAGAGAGCACTTGGCTTCACTCCACGCTTTCCTACATTACACCCACCTCCTTTTCCAGAGGATATTAAGCAATGCAGGTTTCTGCTACTGTTAATTCTGGCTTTAAATGCTGAAACACGCTCTTATGAGTAATAATTGTTTCATGCAAGGGCTTTTCCCTTTGACAGAAACAATCCAAACCTCTTATCACTTTATCTTATTTATACACTTTTTTTCCACATTCATTCCAGCTACGATTTCTTTCCATTACATTAATTTTATTAGACCATACAGTTTATTTCACTCCCTGGCGAGAAATATTCTTTGATTCAAAATATTAATGAAATATTTACTCTTTCCCAACAACTTTTGCTGTCACCTTGGTAAACAGTGAGTTTTCCACGTGGAATAAATATGGTGCTGATGCTTCTACAGTACTTCTATGGTACCTGCCACATTCAGGTTCAGCTCTGGTATTCATACCTCTTGTACCTTTTTTTGAGCAGTTTTCTGTATTATTAACGCTGGTATTATAAAAATGCCATGACTTATCAATTCTATCTTTTAATTAAACCAATAGGCAGCTGGCAGCTGGTCATGGCACGAAGGCAAATGTCACCAAAAGCCCTGATAGATCAGCTTAAAGAGATACTTGTCTGCAGTGCAATTGCTTGTTTAAAAGATGCTCCCTTTGAGTACAAGCTAAGTATAGAAAATCATGAATAAATGTGTCAGATGAGAGATAGTAATCAAGTAAGAAGTCACATAAAAAGCATTTCAGCCTGCACTCTCAATGGGGCAATTTCTGCAGATCTTTGATTTCTGATGCTTTTCGTGGAGTTGACTCTGTCCCAGTTGTCTGAATGAGCTTCTGACAGCAGATGGCATCTTCCTCAAAACCAGGGGTCCAAAAGGGACTGCTACAGGGGAGAGCAAGGCAGAAAGCTCTGCCCTGCTCTGCCAGTCTGCTGCCACTGACAAGGTCACATCGTGGATCAGTGGCAAGGTTTGCCCATGAGGACATGTGTCTCCTCTCATAGGCTGGGGAAGCAGAGTGTTTTATTGGAGCTTTCACAGCTCAGAAGAGCCTGGATGCATTTTAAATAATAGGATTGACACTTCACTGGTTCAGTGAAGAGTCTGCAGCCTTGCAGCCCCTGCACAGCCTCACTGCCCACACAACACTGCTGTGAACAGGTCAGCACCAGCTCCCCATTCTGCTGCCTGCTGGCATCCATCCACAGGCTGGGGATGAAGGGAAAGGGAAGCACAGGCAGTTGAACAGCAGGTATAAAACCATTATACTCTGGTGAATCCTCCAGCCAAATTCTGTGTCAAAATTACTTAATATACATAAGCTATCATTTAAATCTCTGCTTAAAGCTGAGGAACTCTGAGCTTTCATGTGTGCTCAGGTATTGGCTCTGTCCTTTACTTACCTTAGAGGTGTGGCTCATGAGCCCCAAGCTGAATCTCAACCTGTATTTGCCCATTATCCAAATCCAAAGAGAAGAGCTTCCATCTGAGGAAAGCTCAAAGGTCATTACAGTATACATTTATGTTTATGTTTATATAAAGGAATTTAAGCTTTACTTCCAGTCTGATGGAGGTCTAACATAATTTCCTTCAATAGCTTTAAGCTCTTCTGACCACAGCAGAAGTGTGACCAGAGCTTGCTGCTCTTTGTTGACAGGATCCTTTTGGATTCAAGCTGTGAGTGTGTCCTCTAAGCCAGGAGAGGTTGAGCTGAATATCACTTATTTGCTTTATGTGATGTCAGCATAGCTGGCATGAAGGGTTATGGGATTAAACAGCTTCTGGCCAACTCTGATATCTTAATTTGTTCCATAACAACTATAATAGAACTACTTGTTTTCTCCTTTCTTGCTGTAACAAAGGAAGAGTGGGTCTGGGATTTGTTTTTTTTCCTCAAAAAATCTCTTTTTCTTTGTTTTTGCAGCTGGAAACTCACTGGGGCAGCATCAGAGCAGCACTGGCACCAGCACTCTCCTGGCTTAACCCATCCAGAAGAAGTTCAGAGAGTTCATGGTGATGAATGGCTGTAAACAGAAACCAAAAGAACAAACTAGGTCATTATACCATTTCTACTTTAACGCCTGTTAGTATTTTTATATCCCCAAAATGAAATATTCCGGTTTTCCTAGTTTTTTCAGAAACAATCAAATGATTTTTCCTGTGAACAGTGAAGTGGAGGTTTTCTCGTCAGCCTTTTCCTTATAGCCAGGAAGAGTTTTGGCACTAAAGCTACTGATCTCAACCGACAGTCATGCTTAGGTTAAATTTCATTAAATTAATGGGACATATTAAAATTTGCACTTGGTAAACTGCGTCAGAGTCAAAAAGTTATAATTTCAGTGTAATTTCTCTCTGTGTGTGTATATATGCATTTACCAAATGAAATGTATTTACTGTGAAAGTTTAACAGATAAAAGACAGTTAATTAGTGCTATTACAGAATCATATGGGAGATAAACATTAAGAGACAGCCCCCGGAGCAGGAAGGTTTTAGCTGTCAGAGTCCTGAGGGCTCTAACAGGCTTTGATGGTCCTGACCAGCCTCACCCGGGCTCCTGCCACACCCTTCCCATGGGCACAGGAGACTACTTAAGCCCAGTCCCAGAGGCCTTTCCTCCTGCCCCATAATGCAGGAATGCTGATCTCCAGCTCAGTCACAGCCATGCCTGGGCTTGGCTGTGGCACCCATTGCCTGGGCACAGCTCCAAGGCTGCCAGAGCTCAGGGAGTGTTGGGATGATCCTCTGGGACATGGAGTGTGACTCTTGGGATGGGCCTGTGCAGGGCTGGGGGTTGGACTCCATGATCCCTGTGGGTCCCTTCCAGCTCAGCAGGTTCTGTTATTCTGTGACTTGGACCCTGACCTGTGGATTGATTTCTTGACCTTGGAGCAGCCTCACCCCCACAGGTGCTCTGGGATCCTGCCTGACCCCACTGTCCACCCTGAGGCTTGTCCTGCTTGGCTGTACTTGGACTCCCCGGGACTGTGCCCTGGCTGGAAGTGTTACGGTGCTTCCCCTCCTGGCTCCCCTGCCCTAGGGAGCTGTCAGCCCTCACTGCACCCTGACTGTAGCTGTAAACTTGCAAGGTAAGATCAAACAGATGGAAACACAGTTGAAATGAGAGCTGCTGGCAAATCAAAGGGCTCTGCCAGCTGATGTGAATACTACAAGAGCTGGGAAGCTGCTTTAGGCAACTTTGTAGTGGTCAGAAGAAGTAGTTGTTTCTATCAGCTTGAGGGAATGTTTTTCTTGGACTTCAAAGGGTTGATTTTGCCTCTTCATTTAGCCAAAATATGTTTCTCTAAATCTTCAAGGTCAGGCAGGTATGGAAAGTTGGCCCCATGCAGCGTGTTTATGTAGCTTTCAGCAGCAATTTGAACTATTCCCTTGGCTATGAGATGCAAAATAGATTTATTGTAATGGCAGTCCTACCTCTTCATCCTGTTTTGGGCTGCCAGGGAGCACTGACCTGTGTGCTGTCCCCTGGTAAGTAAATCCTCTGCTCATCCTGAACATGCACGCTGCCTCCAGGCCTCATCTCAGAGATGAGATGACCATTGGAGTGTCTGAGGAGCAGCTGGTGGGGCTCAGCCTGGACAAAAGGTGGTTCAGAGGGGACCTTCTCACTCTACAACTCCCTGAAGGGGGACTAGAGCCAGGAGGAGTTGGTCTCTTGTCCCACGGAATAAGCAGCAGGACAAGAGGAAATGTCCTCAAGTTGCACCACGGGAGGCTTAGACTGGATATTAGGGAAAATTTCCTCACTGAAATGTGGTCAGGCACTGACACAGGCTGCCCAGGGCAGTGGTGGAGTCACCATCCCCACAGGGATTTCAAAGATGTGTTGATGTGGGACTCGGGGACGTGGTTTAGTGGTGGGCTTGATGATCTTAGAGGCGTTTACCAACATAAAGGATTCTCTGGTTCCAAGTGCAAGATGTATTTAATTATCTTCCACAGGCAGAAAAAAATAAAATGGCCAAAGAAGAGGTTGGTGCTGAAGCAGAAGGTGGGGAAAGAACAACATCATGTTACTATCTCTGATATTGGTGCTAATAAAGAACACAGCAGGGAGCCCATCACAGCCGTCAGTGATTTAATGGGCCACAGAGGGGGTTCGTTAATTAACAGCGGTAATTACCGTGGTGCCGCTGTCCGTGGTGCTGGAGGCGTCCCTGCCCCGCGGGGACCGGCCGCGATCTCCTCACCTGTCCTCTGGAAACACCCGAGAGGGTCCTCACCCGGGGGAGGGGCCTCGAGCTTCCCGTGGGATGTCAGGACTGGGAGGGCTCGGAATAGCTGAAAGAAACCTGGGGAGCTCGGCAGAAAAATATTCGTCCTCAGGTGTGTTTTTTGCATTCTGGGTATTAAAAAAACTATCTTAATGTTCATGAAGTACACTGGAAAAGTACCTTGACCCTTCCCACAGATATTTGCTATATATTGTTCGTTGTAAATCTGTCAGCTAAAATTTTAGAAAGTTAAAGTTAAGAAATTAGCTCAGCTGAGATCCCCAGCCAACCAATTTAGACTCACTTTCTTCCAGAATGTCACAATACACATTAAACAATTACCTCAACTGCAGGAAAAGCCATGATGAGAGAGTTCACACCCTTCTAGCTCTGGGGAAATCCAAGCATGAGATGGGAAACCACAGGCTTTGAAGGTTCCACTCTTGTCAGAAAGAATTATTTCTAAGCTGATAACTTGCCAAAACCTTTTCATGCTCTTATACTTGACAAGCTGGATGACTGCAGTATACAAGGAACTGGCTGGATGGTCACACTTGAAGAGTTGTGGTCAACAGCTTGATGCCAGTGATGAGTGGTGTCCCTCAGGCTTCAAACTGAAGGAGGGCAGAATTAGACTGGATATCAGGATGAAATCCTTCCCTGTGAGGGTGGAGAGGCCCTGGTACAGGTTGCCCAGAGAAGCTGTGGCTGCCCCACCCCTGGAAGTGTCCAAGGCCAGGTTGGACGGGGCTTGGAGCAACCTGGGCTGGTGGAAGGTGTCCCTGCCCAGGGCAGAGGGTGGGACTGGATGATCTTTATGGTCCCTTCCAACCCAAACTATTCTATGATTCCTGTTCTCCACAACTTGCTTTAAGGCACAGATATAAAGGTCTGTGGCTTCTCTCTGCTGCCAGTAACAATGAGAACTGGTTGACCAGTCACCTCTGGGTTCAACTGAAATGCAAAGAAAGGATAAAGAAGAAAACTTGAGGTGTAAATTAAAAAAAAAAAAAAAAAAAAGTGTGCCTGCCCAGGTACAGAAAGCAGGGAGCTTTGAACAATAACAAAGGGAAGAGGGGTTTCCACTCACAGTCAAACAGACTGGGGTATTTTGGAGCTGGGCAAGCTGTGGTTTGATATGAGATGAGCTCACCTGGCAGTGGGTAATGTAAAGCTCCAAAGAAACACTGAGAGATGATGGAAACAGTTCAAACATCTTTGTGATCAACACAAAAGGAAAGCTGAAATAGCATCCTGAATAGGTACGATCTTTATTTAGCAGATCCTTGCATTGATTCCATCAATAAATGCTGAATTTCACAAGGGAAGAATTATCTTTTAAACATCATAATTCTGCAATGAAACAATAAAGAGAAGACAAGGTTATCATAAGAAACCAGAAGGACAGACAGAGCTGCTACTGAAACATGGGGGAGTGCTGAGTCACTCTGCATTAGGTGCTGCCATAGTAACTATTTACCAGCTGGTTGGGAATGAGGAGAGACTGAAAAATCTGCAATAAAAATCAGGCAAGTCACAGCTTGAAATATATTGCATATGCTTTTAAAAATATTTAACAGAATGGAAAACTTCTGAAGGTTTTTTTTTATATTAGTGTTATTTGGGACAAACAGACTATATTGGATTGCTGAATAGACACATAAAGTGTATTCAAGCAAGAAGTAAACTGATTTCTTCCCTGCTAGGCCAATGTTATTGTATCTAATTGTGAGAGCAAGTAGGAGCCACTCTGTGTACTCACAGGGAGGTGCTCCAGCACATGTTCTGTATAACCCAGCCCAGGCTGTGATGAAACACAGAAGAGGAGGGTTCTGGCAGTAACAGGTCTTGGGGTGAATTGGAAAACTTAACAGAGTTTAGAGAGGCAGAAGCTCAGATTCCTTAGCTAGTTTTTCCTGAGGTTGTCCTCTGCTCTATTAGGAAGATCACTGCTGGTCTGTGGCTTAAATTTCTTGGTGGCTGAATTCTTGGTGTCCTCTGCAGGAGGGAGAGCTCTGTGGTGTCACAGCGGTTGGGGGCACTTCTGCGAATCATAAAATTCTGGGTGGTTTCTTATCATGGAAAATGTCATGATGACAGGTGTGTGTCACTGTGACACTTCTCCATTACTATTATGGCAGGAACTTAAACTGGCTGCTGTTGAGGAGTGGAGAACTTCAGAAAACAGTAGCTGGGCCTTTTGATCGTCAGCTGGGCCAAGCTTGCCTCGGGCTCCAGTGTACAGAGAAGCAGAAAGCTAGCAGAGGTTTTAAAGTCAAGAGTTAGAGAAAGCTTTATGAGAACTTTGCAGAGAGGCAGGAAGTTTGTGGTGAAACACAGGAAGTCACTTGTCTTTTAATCTGCGTAGAGGTTGGAGGAGCTGCTGCAGGAGATGCTGAGGTCAGGAAAGCTCTGCTTTGCAGAGCATAGGCAGACACCTTGTGGCTCCCCAGAGCAAGGGCGTGGAGGTCCAGGGGGGTTTGTTGTGTCAATGATCTTCACTCCTATGTCAGATGGAGGAAAGGTGTTTTCAGGACTCACTGTGCAACTGTATGTGCAAATTTGTTTGTTGTAAACCCTTTTAGTGGAGTTCTGGGAGCTGGTACTCTTCAGCCAGTTTCTACTGGTCCTTCACCTTCCCTAAGGAACTGTTATTTGAAAAGGTCCATCTCCTGACAGATCAGGAGATCCCAAATCATAGAATGGTTTGGTTGGAAGGGACCTTTAAATGTCATGTAGTACAACCCCTCTGCTGTGAGCAGGGACACCTTCAACTGCTCAGAGCCCTGTCCAACCTGGTCTTGAATATCTCTAGGACAACTTGTTTTGTTGTATCTGTTAGCTGCAGTATTGTCATTTCTAGCTAACAGAGGCTTCCAGGAGTCCCAGGAGCAGGGCTCAGGAAACAGAACTGGCGGTTCAGGGAGAAGTCTGGGCTTGCTTAGACACAGGAACAGTAGGATCTGGGTAGCCTGAAGAAGATGAGACATGCTAACAACCTTGCAACAAAAAATTTGCTGCAGGGAGGCAAATAAAACCTGGTGTGGAGACTTTTTTCCTTCTCAAGAAAAAGAAGGCCTTAGGAATAGGCTACAAATGCTCTTAAGTAAAATAGATTGTGCAGTATTTAATCTATAATCTATTTTAGTCTTAAGCAAAATAGATTGCTGTAGATATGATTTTACCAAGTCCTATTTTATGGCTGTTATATTTGATTTGACACTTGAAGGTGTGGCTGAAGTCCCAATTGCTTTAGAGGCATTTACTGTGAGGACTGCAGTCTGAGGAATCAGATACAGTTCTCTTTGGTTCCCAGCTCGCTTGTTAGTGTCCTTGATGATGGTTTTCTGCCTCAAGACCATGGATCTTGGAAGCCAAATAGCCTTTGAGTGAAATGGATGTGGCAATTTTATAACAGCTTTCAGGAGTGTGCAATGGTGACACTAACACAAATTGCATCAGGTTTCATCAGCTGCTGGGCTTCTATACACAGGGAAGTTCAAGTCCTCGTGTTGAATCAGAAGGAAACTACATGGTGAAAAATGTTTGTCATGGAATGGAAATTCTTTATTTCCGTCTGCTTCATTCTTGCCTTTAAGAAAACCAAAAGCTTTTTATCTCCAAAGGAAATGTGTGCCCTGCACTGCTGTAACCATACCCCAGCTAGTGCTAATTCCTGGTACAAGCAGGGAATTTTATTAGTATATCTGGCCCACGTTTACCAAGAGTTAAACAGCTGCATATCAGAGCCTGGAGCAGGCAGAAGTGCCTGCTGTGCAGACCTGCCATGTTAGTCACTCAAAAGGCTGAATAAAAAGACAGCCTCTCTTCCCCCCCTTGGCACTCCTGTCCTGTTTACCCCACTGGCACTGAGATTCCCAGAGGGATGCAAGATGTGCTCTCACCACTGCTGCAGCTCTTTTAAAGTCTTTTTTTGCAAAGCCCCTCATGTACCATGGAGTTGGAGATTAGTTTTTCTACAACCAGCTTCAGGGATAGACAGAATCATCAGGAACACAAATTTACTCTTCTCCCCACCTATTTAGTATCACAGGCACAGTTTGCCTGCCTTTTTTTTTTTTTTTTCTAAGTAGCCACTGGGTGTATGATGGTGAGACATGTCGAACCAATGCCGAGCTGCCTCTGCTGATGAAGCTGTGATTGTTTCAGCATCTCTGATGGTCTTTAGTACCGCTGCTGTGCAGGTCAGCGCTCAGCGGCGATTTCGTCGGCACAAGGCGAAAATAACAGCAAAAAGGGAGTAAGTTTATCCCCCTCGCCTCCCTCCCTCCCTGTCCGCTCCCGCCGCCCCTCGTGGGTCCGAGGGGACGGGGATGCTCTGACGAGCACCGCGCACCACCGGCAGCATCGCCCCTTTTAAGAGGGATCTGGAGGGCTCGGCAGGGATGGGGAGAGGAGGAGGGCTGCTAAAAACACCGCCCTCCGCCGGGGGAGCGCGGGGAGCGTGCGGGGC
The DNA here is from genome assembly GCF_003945725.1 of Corapipo altera. NCBI lineage: Eukaryota > Metazoa > Chordata > Aves > Passeriformes > Pipridae > Corapipo > Corapipo altera. Next base: position 14,799,562 of record NW_020884887.1, on the reverse strand, counting down.
CCGGCGGGCCGGGGTGCGCAGTGCGCGCCGCAGTGCGCGGAGCGGGGCGGAGGGGCCGCGCCGCAGGGATGCTCGCCCCGCTCCTGGGCTCCGCGGGCTCCGGCTGCCTGCTGCTGGGTGAGTGCTCCCCCGAGCCGCCTCGGCACCGGGGCTTTGTCCCCTTCCCGCTCCGCCTTTGCCGGCTCCTTTCCCCGCAGCGGGCGGGGACCCGCTCCCCGCCCCGGCGCGGTGACACCGGCCCGAACCCTTCGGAACGGCCTCTGGGCCCGCCATCCGCCTCCCCATCGCCCTCCCGGCTCCTGGATAAAGGGTATTCCAAGCGCTTTGAAGGGAAGAGGCAGACGGGAGCGGCGCTGTGCCGAGGGGAGGGGATGGGATGGGATGGGATGATGCTGTGCGGGATGCGAGCGGTGGAGAGCCGGCCCCACGAGCCGCTGTGGCAGCGCTGCGGGCAGCTCGGCGGCCGCATTACATAATTTCTCTCAAACCCTCTTGCCGGTTTATTCTGTCGGTGCATCTCCGGTAAATTTGTCGGGGCGCTTTGTCTGTAGCGGGTGTGTGAAATAGGGCAGCGCGCTCGGAGGGGGGTGTGCGCGGTAGAGCTGCTGGGCAGAGCGTGATGCTGGATCCCATTGTTGTGTGGGCAGGCGGTGACGATTCCAAGTGTGTCCGCATTAGGAAATTCTTGCAAGTCAGAAATAATAGGAGGATCTCTGTAAGGTATTTAAAGGTTCAGGTTGAATTGATCTGCTGTGCCAATGTGAAATCGGGTCCTTTGAATCTGTGCAAAGTGTCTTTCCTAAGGAAAGGTAATGTTCAATGTCTGTGCTATTTCCCTCTTTATCTATAAAAGAGCTTCCCTCTAGACAGGCAGACTTTCAAAAGGGGAAATGATTTTAAAAGACAACATCTTAACATAATTAGGTAAATAATCTGAGGGGGAGCGTTGATAACGGAAAACATCGTAATTATTTATGTTCATGTCTATTTGCTATTTTTTGGTTATGAAAAAGGATGTTTCACACTGGGGGAGAAAGGAGGGGAAAAAAAAGGAACCTAATATTCCTGGCCTGAATTTTGCCTCTGAAAATATCCTGGTGGCTCCCGTTAAAGGCAGTGGCCTTACAGCTGCTTATATCAACAGCTTGAATCAACTGCTTCACAACTGTACCAAAACTCATGCAGTGAAATATGGCCCAGAGAGAATTACACGGGTGAAGCAGAAAGGACCATGTGGCTGGGAGGCGGTGGGCAAGTGTTTGTTACAATATTTTGGGCCCCAAGGCCGCAGGGACTGCTCTGAAGCACACTGCTGGCTGCACCAGGCTTGTTTATGACAGCAGGAGGAGAACAGGACCCACTGGGAACAGGTCTCCTGTGTGAACTCCTGCCCTCAGGCCTCCACATCCACTCTGGGGTATTGGTTCCTGTGCTTCACATCTCAGTGTGTCTCTGCTGTGTCCAAGCTCCTCTCCATTGTGCATCTTGCTTTCCCAAAGTGTGTGTCTGTCCAGGTATGGCTCTGACTCAGGGCCAAGGGTTTTGATGCCATGTTTAGGGTTTTTTAATGCCATGCTCTCTTTATTTTAGTGTGGACATTACTTTAGCCTAATGTTTTTGTCTAGAGGATAGATACCCTTAGACGTGCTGTTATTGCCTTTTGCAGTGGCACCCTCAGCAGCAGACAAAATGTTTGTCAACACAGACCATCTCTGGGAGATGGATCCCAGTGGGTCTGCCTGACCTGGCAGCATGGCACTTGCTCAGCCCTGGAGCAGTGGTTGTTGCTCTCATGCCTGGTTTTGGTTTTCTGGTGGCCCCCTCCCATCAGACTCTGCTCTGTGCTGCAAAGGAGTCACTGTAGCTGTGCTGATTTACTGAACAAGGAACTCTTTGGCCACCACAGCCCAGTGCAGCATTCTTCTTTAATTTGATACAATTTCTGGCGCCATTAGAAAAGTTTTAACAAGTTGAGAACAGGTCTATAATATTCTGCTCGATGAAATAATGGTAGAAGTCACAAAAGACAAAGCTAATTATTTCCTGATGTGGAGTCTTGGATGGTCTGTTGGATGCAGAGGGTGATGTAGTAAACAAAATACAAATTTAACAACAAATTACCCCAGGGATTTGCACGTTGCTGGTTTGGTTGAAGCAGTACAAGGTTCCACTTTACTCTTTGTATCTCTGGGCTTTCCTACTTTTACTCCTTTGCTCTTCTCTTCCATGTGCCTGCAGCCCTGAGCTGCCCCCCTTGTCAGTCCTGCCTTGCAGTGAGGAAGAGGAGGCTTTGCTCTCTTGCCTCCTGGCAGCAGCTGGAGCCCAGTGGGCACCTGCACCCATGTGTGGGGGCACAAGAAAGGAATTCTGCCATCAGTGTCTCTTCCCACCAGCACCAGTGCACCTCCAAATATTTCTCAGTGTGCGTTTGCAAAGGGACCGGGAGGGTCATCTGGGGTCACAACAGACTTGTGCAGTCCCACTCCTTATCCTGGCTCTCACACCGTGCACAGGAGTCCTTGGTGATGCCAGTTCAGGTCTCTGGATGAGACATTTCCTGCTGTGCTCTGTGTATGAAGCAGAGCAGATGCCCAAGGCTGCTCAGCCCAGCCCGTGGAGCGCCGGCTGCTGCACGAGAGGCAAAGCCCATGGTATTTGAGGAGGTATATTTAGTTGCTTTTATTCTCCATCCCTCTGTTACTGCTCCACTTGAACAGTTGCTAGATACCATCAAAAGGAAAGAGTAGATGTATTTGGATTTCCCTGCTCCCTCCCAGGGACAGCACATAGCAATTTTTCTCTGCTGCGCTGGACTAATCTAGACATTTATGTGATTCTTGTTTCCATGCTACTATGGATATTACAAATATATTTAAGTAATAAAAAGAGGAGAAAAGCTTTGAAGACAGATGGTAAACTGAATTAACTGCATACCCACAGAAATAGGAAAGCAGACTTGGGAGTGAGCCAGGAACAAAGAAATACAGCATTACATCACTAATGGTATAAGTGGTGGTGTTTTGATGTCACTGAACGCTGCAGAGCACCAGAGGGTTTAAACCCTTCACCATGAGTGCGTTTCTGAGAGCTCTTTGAGAGAAATACCAGCATCTTCCTTCATCACTGCACAGCAACCAGCACGTGGATGTGTCATAGGTAACTGGAGACAAGTCTGGATGAGATGAAGGGAGGGTGGGTAACATGACACAGTTGGTTGCCTCCTGATGGCATCCAGGGCAGCTCCTTTCTCATGGCCTTTTTCTTGACTTTGCCAGATTATTTCTTCATACAGACCCAAGCAAAATAACTCGATCACCCTCTTTCTGATCAGAAATGAACATGAAAGAAAAACATCTATTAATACATTTTTTTAATTTTATTTTTAAGTGCTCTGCACACGTTCTTTGGGGATGGGTCAATACAGGTAATGAGGTTTTTTTCCATCATTGCTATTTCTGTCTCTTGTGCTACCATGTGAAGCCAAAGCCCTGCAGGTCCTTGGCACTGGGGACCCATCTGTCCCTGCTGCCATTCCCACAGGGCTGCAGGTGCCAGGACAGGGACAGCTCGGGGAAGGGCCCCCACAGTGGCTCCTGCAGCTTGGCCTTGTCCCCTCTGGAGAAGGTACCCGTGTCCAAACTGCTTCATCCTCTCTCCTCTTCTCCCTTCTGAACAGGAGGGCTTACAGATCTCATGAACCCAGACAACACCCTCTGACCCTGTGACACCAGTCAAATGCAGTGGAGAAAGGTGTAACAGGGACCATGTGGCTATGAAATATAGATAAATATGCTCAAAGTGTATCTGTAAAATCCATGAATTCCCAGTGGGAGCCCTCATGCTCCATTCCACACTCTCCTGCAGTTTGCTGTGAGCCATGCCTGGCTCTCCAGGGGGTTTTCTTCCCAGATGTGCTGATGCAGATTCTTTGCAAACCCTTTTTGGCAATTCCAAGGAAGGGAGCGTTGATGCTGTACAGTGAGACACAGGTGAATGTTTTGCTGGATTGATTGCTATTGTGTGCCACCAGCACTTATTGACAACAAGCCATTCACTGTGTCAAATCCTCCTTGCACTGTAAACATTGTCACAGAGCCTCCAAGGTGACCTGAGACTGGTGGGGAGGGAGGGGACCGGAGGCTTTGCCTTGTTCTGCTTTTCCCTCATGTTCTGTACATAGGTAAAATTGTAAATATTTTACTATTCTGCTGGAGGCTGTGCTATGAAAAGTGTGGTGGCTGGTGGTGAGAAAGAGGAAGACACTGAGATGAGTAGGGATTTTCAGTCAGAAAGGAGTTTTAAAGCATCAGGGGCAGTTCAGCCCCTGGTGAGCTGGTCCCCAGGTCCCTGCTGCAGCTGTGCTTCACCACCCTGCACTCACTGCCTGGGCTTTTACAAGCAGTCATGTAGCTATAGTGTGTAGCAGATGCTTTGGAAAAGTACAGGTAAAAATGCAGCCGTGCTCAATGTGGGCTGAGCCCATGGCAAGGCTTTGGAAAGACCCCACAGTGATTCCCCCACAAACCCCAACTCAGCACTCACTGTCCCTCAAACTCCCCTGTCAGCCACACAAGGGGCTTTTTTGTCTTCTGTGCTGTGTGGGATATTCCGCTCTCGGAAACACGGGAAGATAAATCCAACCACCTTGTCCAAGTCATTTTTTCTGCACCGCAGGAAGAAAGTGTCACTTGTAGAAAAAAAAAAAAAGAGTGTATCATCCAGTGGAAATCACCATTTCACTAGGAAAACCCCAGCTGAGGGAGGAAAAGCCTTTATATTTAGCCCTGTGTGCCATGGTGTTGCAGAGTGCAGCTCACATTTCCATTTGCTCACAGAGTGGCTGTGGTGGTGTAGATACAATCTCAGAAACACCACCTGTGAACTGCAGTGAGGAGTCCCCACGTCAGCACTGCACAGGAACTGCAAAATCAGTGCAGGAGGAGTTGGCCTCCTTGAGGCTCCAGAGGTACCTGGGGTTTTTCAGGTGGCTTTTCTTGCTGAGGTCAGGTGTGTCACTTGGCCCAGGAGCAGCAATTCCAGGTACAGGGTTATCTGGAAAAACACCAGCCCCAGCAAAGGGTCTTTTGTCCACTGTTGTCTGTGGCAGACGACCTGTGAAAGCCCATCTTCTAGTGGCCAAATTCCAAGAGAACCTTCACTGCTCTCGCTGCTGAGGGTTTTGGTGATGGCAGGAAGGTGGGGAGCACCAGCCCCACACCTGGGATGTTCCACTCAGACACCCAAGGTTGTGCTTGGGCCACAGATGAAGGACAGAAACTTCAAAGCTACCAGCCTGATCACAGTCACTGCAGTGTGACTTTGTTGTGCCAGAGGAGGTTTAGGGTGGATATTGGGAAAAATTTCTTCATGGAAGGGGTGGTCAGGCATTGGAACAGGTTGTGCAGGGAAGTACTGGAGTTGCCATTCCTGGAAGTATTCAAAAAACGGGTGGATGTGGCACCTGGGGACATGGTTTAATGGTGGTCTTGGCAGTGCTGGATTAACAGTTGGAACTGATGATCTTCAAGGGCTTTTCCAACCATAATGATTCTATGATTCTGTGATTTCTGAGTTGCATCTTTGGGTCCAGGAGTAGAAGTGCTGCAGTGGCAGGGTCCTGGTGTGTGGTGTCACCTCAGCTGGCCCTTCCCCAGAAGTGTAACTCTCCCTGCTGTAAATATACTTCCACTTGGGAAAGTTGTTCTAGAAACTTTATCTTCAAAGTCTTCCAAGTTACCACTCAGATTTGCTTATGACTAATCCAGATCCTGCTTATTTGTATGCCAGCACCATGTCTCTGTCAACCTGTTTGTTTTTCCCCCCTGTTTTCACCCCAGATCATGGCACAGCCTCCTCTCTGGGACAGTTTCCCACGTGGCAGATCTCTGCCCCCATCCTGTCTGCTCCCGGGGTTGTTCCCTCTCTTCAGGCTGGCAGCTTTGGCCTTTGGAAAGGGTGGGTTTTCCTGCTGTGGAGAGCACAGGCAGTGCCTGGGTGGGTGCAGAGGGCACCCTGGCTTGCTTTGGGCTGCTGCTTGACCTGCCATGGAATGTGAAGCTGCACAGCCTCCCTTTCCTGGGCAACCACTGTGCTTGTTCAAGGCCAAGAACCAAAGGGGCTGAGAAGACCTTTCCTTCACCCATCAGACATTAAGAAATTGAGGCTGAGTTTCCCCCATGCCCAAGGCAGAGCAGCCCCCGGGCTGTGCCCATCCGTGTGGGCTGTGATGGTGCCCAGGGGGGGACGGGGACCCTGGAACAGCCTCCTCAGGGAAGGACCCACACACAGCTCCTCACGGCAAGGTCAGAGCCACCCTCCCCTCTGCCTGCAGAGCAACGGGCAACTGCTTTCTCAGGGCTGCCAAATCCCCAAAACCAGCTTCACAAGCCACACAGACACCGCTGTGACCACCGGGTGTCCCAGCCACTGCGAGATGGCCCCGGCTAAGAGCCACAGCAGGGAAAGCACAGAGGGGTTTGCTGAGCTGGGACAAGTATGAGCTGGTCGGCACAGGAACGAGCACTGAGATTGCTAAACTGATTTAATTAAATTTTTTTTTTTATCCTCTTTGAGAAAGTATCTAGAAAAAGAGCCAATCATTCTGCTGTTGACTGAAGTGAGCTGGAAGTGATCTAAGCCAAGCTTGCACTGAAATTACAGAAGATGTGAATTATGTAGATTTAAATGTCTTTTCTGCAGAGAACAGTATTCAGATATAAAAAGTGGAGAGAACTTTATTTAGAGTTTGCTTCAAGATCCTTTGCAATGATAGAGAAAAAAAGACAAATATATTAGAATCCTTATGAAACGTTAAATATACTTTATTTAGTATTTCTGATACAGCTCAGTTTTAGGTAAAACAATTCTCCATAACTCCAGGTGATCTCATTCAGAATTATCTTTTCTTCTGCGAAATGTCCAAATAACTTCTTGGAGCCAAGAGCAGCTTGTGAGCAGCCTGTGAGCACCAGCTTGTGAAAGGTCACCCAAGGTGTGCCAGAGCCCTGATGTCCCTGGAACCTTCGTTCACTTTTTCTCCCTTGCACACTCTGCTCGTGCTTCCACAGGGCAGGGACACCTTCCACCAGCCCAGGTTACTCCAAGCCCTGTCCAACCTGGCCTTGGACACTTCCAGGGATCCAGGGGCAGCCACAGCTTCTCTGGGCAACCTGTGCCAGGGCCTCCCCACCCTCCCAGGGAACCAGTCGGGCTTTTGAGGTGCCAGGGGAGCCCCCCCAGTGACCTCCTCCCTCTGCCCCCTCGGAGCACCCGAGCCCCGGTTTTATTCTGCCTGAAAAGGGTTTTTTGTGCCTACTCCTCTGGCCCTGCATCCCCCGCAGCTGAGAGGCTGCTGAGGGTGGTGTGATGCTCTGACCTGCCAACAACAATTCAGGGCTGTGTTTCCTTTCGGAAAAGACATTTGCATATCCTCTATTCACTTATTTGGTTAAATACATTTGAAAAGGCAAAAGCTCTGGGTCATTGAGACTGAAGAATGGGCTGTCTGGGGGCCTCCCCCACCTTAACCCTTTCGAACCTTGCTCCAGCTTCTTGGAGAGACACGGCTTAAAACATCAGAGAAGGGGATTTAAAGGCTTTTTTTGCAGCAGGGATGGGGAAAGAGGCTGGAGGTGGGGGAAGCCCTGACAGAAGGCAGCAAAAAGGTGCCATATACCTCTGAATTGAAAATTTGCTTATGTACAGCCACAAATAGACTCAGAGAGACTTTGCAAAGTTTAGCAGGGACAGAAATGTCTTCATGGGGACTTGAAAATACCTGTGGAAACAGGAGAGAAGAAGCAAGTTACAGCAGTGTCAGGCACAGAAAGGTACAGGGTGCCCCAGGGTGTGGAATCAGAAAGTGCAACTGCCTAGAAACAAAAATACAAATAACCTAATTGCTGCTTTAGTTAGCAAAATAAATAAAAAACCCTGAAGCAACAACAAAGATCCTGAAACATAAACCGAGTATTTAAAAACACTCAAACAATGTAACCGCCTGTTATTACTGTCAGGAGAAGAAAGGTTTCAGCGAAGTATTTAACTTGGAATATTTAAGGACATCTCAAATCACAGCCCAACCACAGATTTCTCAAAAGCCCTCCATGGGACGATGCCAAGCCCCCCCTTTTCCCTCATTTCCCAGCACAGTGCCAGGCCCTGGCTGCCAGGGGAACTGGAGCTGGGTGTGGGATGAAGTTGGGGTCTCTGGCTGGTGGGTGCAGCCCTGCTGATGTGTCAGGGTGCAGAAGGGGCCCCTTTGGTCCCCACGTGCCAGGACATGTCCCCTGCACCTCTCTGCACCCACTACGCTCAGCTGCAACACGGAGACTGTGCTTCTGGGTGCCTGTGAAGTGTTTTGAGGATGACAGCTGGGAAGAGATGAATAAGCAGTAAATTCATCGTCGTGGGTTTATTTTTGTTCCTTTGCCATCCGTTGGCATCCCTGCAGTGTAAGGAAATTGAGGGCTAGAGGGAGACAAGGCAGAAACACTCGCCTGGTAGCCTCTTATTAATGTTCCTAATTATTGAATTAATCCTCTATTTGTGCCCTATGCTTCCTTCCTGCTGCTCTTTGGAAGTGGTCAAAATATAGGCTGTGCAATCATAAAAGCATAATATCTGACCAAAAGACTTAGAAAGGAAAAAGAGGCCACTGAAAAGAAACACAAGGCAGTAAAATTCCCCCATCTTACACAATTTGCGTTATTTGAATTAGTGGCTGGTTTTATTTCTGCTTGAGGCAGGATTTTCCATGATGGGTCTTAAGGAATGTAGAGGTACTGTTGGCTTTCTGTTCTGCAACTGAAGCTATTGCCCTGGTTTATGGGAATGTCCTGAAAGACAAAGAAAGCAGCAGTTTTTATTGAGTTATCCTCCGAATTCTGAAGGCCATGTGTGACTCTTCCACAGAGTCTTCTTTCATTTTGTATTTGGCTGGGAGCATTAAAAGCACTGTGATTCACTGACACACCTTTTTTTTTTTTTATTTCCCCTGGACAAGTGAGGTCTCAGCCAAATCCCATAAAAGTCCTTTGAAATCTTTCCATTGATTTTACTGGTAGTTGAGTCTCACTGGGCTTTAGACTGAGCACCAAAGGTGAAGTCTAATTTCTTGTACTTGTATAAGCATCCCTGCTACTTAATGGTCTAAGATGAGCAGAAGCTTGGGGCAGATTTCTACAGAAGCAGAAGTCACCTAAGTCCTGGTTTGAAGCTCAAAGGGCTTTGTGGCTCCTCTTGCCTTGGCCGGGTCCTGGGTGCTCAGCACCTCTGGGCTCAGCACCACCAGCCCTCAGCCCCTTGTTCCACAGGGCACAGCTCCTACACCTGCAGGAGAATCTGAAAACAGGCTTGAACTGCCCTCTGCACTCCCATGCCAAAGGATCTCAGAGCAAATCCCTGTCTGTGGAGAACTGCATCCTTCCCTCAGCTGTGAATCCAAAAAAGGAGGTTGTCTTCCCACCAACCACTGTCCTGACCCCTCTGCTCTGCAATCCCCTGGCAGAAAATGCTGGGGCAGAAAAAGCTGAAGCTTTTATTCTGTGTATTACTTAGAGTCTGCTTACATCTTTTTTCCCTCAAGGTAGGCAGCCTGCATCCAGCTTCCTTGCTTTGTTCTCTCTCATCACTCTCTCAGGGTTGTTCCAGAGACTGAGTCCATATGCTGTGTGTATGTGCAAGGAAAGCAGAACAAGAGAAAGGGAATTACTGCTCAGGGTGTTTATGGAGGACATAAAAGGGTCAGAGGCTGTCCTGGAACACATGTTTTACTGAATCCCTTCACCTATACTGAGGGTATTATAGCCCACTGTGAGATTAATGGAGGTAGGCAAGACCATCCCTTCATAGCAGGAACTTGAAAGAAATGCTCAGTAGCACAGTAACTTGCTTTTAATCCAGTATTTATTTAAAATCATTATTCCCACATCCCCTTTGGGGCACTCCCTCAAGATGTGTTGTGTCTGTGGGATGCAGGCACTGAAGGGCCCAGCCAGCCCAGGGCTGCTCACACACCTGAAACATTTCCTGACTACGAAGTTTCTCTCAAGCTGTGGCTCCTGAGGAAGCAAGGGGCAGGAATCTGAGCTGGTGAATATTGCTGAGGCCCCATTTAGCAGCACTGTGATGCTGATTTGCACCTGCAGACCATTCAGTACTCCCTGCCCTACCCTGGCAATTTGATGAATTATGCCTGATTGCAGAACACTCCCCTTGTGAGCCAAAGAAGTGATATTTGACAAGCTTGCCTGAAATCTCATCAAATATTCTCTTCATTCAAGAGTATTAACTGTTGTTTTAGAATTCTCCATTATGCACTCCAATATCACAAGCACAAGTTAGGACAGGTCAGACAGAAACTTTATTAACTGTGGTAACAGTGAGTGTTCAGAGAGCCTCTCCCACTCTGCTCCCCACTTTTCTGCTCAGCAATTGTGGAGATGCAGCCTATATACAGTCTCAGGAAAAAAAGAAAGAGTTGAGGAATACAGAAATTTCAGTGTTAATAAAGGCAGATACCCAACCCCTGGAGGGAGGGATGGACTCCTCAGGTGCCTTCCTAAGGCCAGAGTGCTAAGAAGGGATCAACAGTAAAGAATGAAGAGTAAATAACACAGTGATATGGATCGAGGACTCCCGGGGGCCCAGGGTGGCACACCCTGTGTTATCTCTGCTCAGAAGGGGGCAGTTGGAAGCTACCAGACACTGTTGGCTTTCAGTTGAAAGGAATGTTCTTTTAGTTAGGAGAAACAGCTCAGCCAGACCTCTCAAATGTAAATATTAATAATTTACCAACAAATGAATTGCTAAGTTTTGGGTTTGTTATTGCCACTGTGAATTAACAAAACCTGGTTTGGGTTTAAATGTTTTGGGGTTTGGTTTTAATATAAGTAACAACATAAGGATGATTTGGCAATAGTTATAGTCTTACTATTTTATTGATTCAGATGACTTATATTTATTCCACTCAATTATCAGAGAATGTTTTCTGTTGGAAGGGACTTTAAAGAACATCTTATTCCAACCCCTGCCATGGACAGGGACACCTCCCACCAGCCCAGGTTGCTCCAAGCCCTGTCCAACCTGGCCTTGGACACTTCCAGGGATCCAGGGGCAGCCACAGCTTCTCTGGGCAACCTGTGCCAGGGCCTTCCCACCCTCACAGGAAAGTATTTCTTCTTGTCATCTAATCTAAAGCCTGCCCTCTGTCAGGGAGAAGCCATTCCCCCTTGTCCTGTCACTGTCTGCCCATACTTCACCTATAAAGTTTTTAATCCAGCAGACAAAGACTAGCAATGCAAACTTTCTCAGTGTCAGAAACTTTCTTTTATGGCGACTTCTCCCCGGGGGGTGGGGAGGGGGAAGGCTGTTTTTAATTTTAAATCGAGCATTTTGCATGAAGGCTTTGCAGTTTTACACCCAAAAGCCTTGCCTGGAGCCTGTAAAGCCTCCAGTGTGACGGAGACGTGTGAAAATACTGCAGTATTCAGGAGCTGAGGGGGTGGGTGGGTTTTCCCTCTCTGGAAGGCGGCTCCCACCGCCGGGATGTGGAGCCTCAAGGGTTACAGCGGGCACCGCCGCCGCTGCTGCGCTAATTCAGCCTAAGCCGATATTAGCCAAGCTTAACTTCTTTCAGCCGTTTGCAGATGGGAGGGGGCGGGCCGGGCTGGAGTCAGCAGTTCCGAGCGGAGAGCGGGAGGGCAGAGCCCCGGCCATGAGCTGACCGGCCCCGGGCACCGGGACGGCGGAGGGTGAGAACCGCAGGGGGGGCATCGCTCTGGGGAAAGGCGTGAGAGGAGCCCGCCGGGATCCGGGTGGGACACGGGGGCTGCGCCAGCCCGGGGGGCCGCGGCATCCCCCCAGCCCGGCCCCGGGATGCCGAGAGAGGCGAGATCGCGAAAAGCGGGGCTGCGGGAGAACCGCCGGGCAGAGAGACCCCCGGGGCTGCGGGAGAACCGCCGGGCAGAGAGACCCCCGGGGCTGCGGGAGAACCGCCGGGCAGAGGCCGAGGGACCCCCGCGGCCGCTGCTCGGGGGAGGAACTGGCCGCGTTCCGCGGGGGGATGCGGGAGAGCCGCGGGACGGGGGGCACTGGCTGGTGGCTTTGGCGGTTCGCTGCTGTTTGGGGTGTTACCGACAGCCCTGGAGGGGGAAAAGCTCCCACCCGGCTCTGCCTGGAGCTCCCCGCGCTGGGGCTGCGGGGCTCCGGGGCGTGGGGTCGCAGCCCACGCCTTTAAAAGCCGCGGTGATGCTCTCGTGCGCGGGAGAGGTTGTTTTGGAGGCTCTGGCTGTTTGCAGGCAGTGTGGTTCGGTGATGACCGGAGGCTGCTGGCGCAGGGCCCAGGCAGGCAGAGGGCACGGCGGGAGCCGGCAGGTCTGTGCAGCGGGCAGGGCTGCTGCATCACGCTCATCCTGCCCCACCTGCCATCCCACTGCTGTCCCCCCACCTGCAGGGAGAGGGGGGAGTTGCTTTCCTTCCGTTTTTTTGGCACACGACCTGCCTCTTAATTTGCTTGTCCCTTATTGCACTACAAGGTTGCCAAATAACCCTTGAACAACTTTCAAAGGCGCCTTCAGCTGCTGGTTTGTTTGGGGATAAAACCCGGACCAGATTCAGGCAGTCATGTTCCATGTGCACAGGGTCTGGATAAAACTCTGCTCTGCCCAGGTGTACAGAACCTTTGGGGTCTCCTCACTCCTTCCCCTCTGCACAGGCAGGGTCCTTTAGAAAAGCACTACAGCTACAGGGACAGGTTGGATGGAGCCCTGAGCAATCTGATCTAGTGGGGGGCATCCCTGCCTGTGCCATGGGGAAGGTGGAACTGAATGATCTTTAAGGTCCCTTCCAAACCAAACCAAACCACTCCGTGATTCTATGAACTTGCAGGGCACTTCACTGGTAATTAACCTGGTCTAATTATGGCCAGCTTACTGTAAGTGAGGGATACAATTGTATTTATTACGGTTAATGACACTACTTTCTTTGTAAGCTCCCGTTTCCAATGTCATTTTCTAGTCTCAGTTTCCAGTGTGACAGTTGTAACACTGTTGTTCATATGGTTCTGCTTTTACTGCACTGGCAGGTCAGTAAGTATTGGAGCTCTTCCGAGCTGTAAGATTGGCTTAAAGAGAATTGCTCCTTATAATAATAAAGGCAGTGCTTAGCTATGATATGGCACAAGCTGGGAGGCCTCTGTCTACCTTTTCTGCAGCGGCAGATGAGAATCTGTGGTGTGCTAGTGCATGGGCAGCATCCTGCAGACAGCAACAGGCCTGATTCCCAGGATCTTCCTGGCTGGAGGCAATGCCAGCTGCAGTCTGGCCCGCTCAGCCCTGCTGGGAACACTTGCCACATAACTGTTGATACTGCAGAAGGCAGCATGGAATTGAAGTTTGACCACATAAGAGTTTTGATCCAGTCTGAGCTGTCAGAGAAACAATGAGGGCTAACACGTGCCTGGGAACTGGTGTACAAAACATTCCTGGGCTTCCCTGTCCTCTGCAGCACCAGCTCTGAGCACGCCGCTGTGTCTGAAGAGTCATGGAAGGTTTTCTGTTATGAGCTTGTCTAGGTTTCTGTGTCACATTGGATGAAGCATTCCCAGGGCTGCCATGCTTTCCTGAGTGCACTGGCTGGGCAGGGTGCTCGGACTGTTATTCAGAAACCACTTTATTCTAGTGCTGCTGCCAAAAGAAACGGAAGCAACCAACCCGAAAAGGTTTGCAGCTGGACCAGTACCCCCGGGCTGGTGCACAGATATTTGTGCTGGTGCCTGGGAAAGGCAGGGTGGGTGTGGGACTGATGGAGGAGGCAGGTGGTCAGGAGGGCTCCTGGCACTGGCAGGACTTGCTGTGCCATCCAGACATGGCCTGGGATGCAGGGGGACCATCACAGCCTGTGAGTGCTCCAGGCAGGGGGGAGGTGGGTGAGTGGTGGGTCAGGGAGTCATGCAGGGAGGGTCTGGCACCAGGATGCCATCTGGTCATGCCAGGTGAGGATTTGCTTGGAAAGTAACCATTTTTTCCTGGTACTTTGGCAGGACAGTTAGTTTTGTGCCAACACCACATGCCCTAGATTGAGCATAAGGCAAGGGGGGGATCTCCACGGCCCTGCCCAGCAGTGATGTGGGTTGGGGTCACCCCATCCCACTGTGCAAGCAGCCAGCAGGAATCAGACCTGTGCAGTATGTGCACCCAGTGGGAGAGCAGCCAGGGCTGGGGGTGTCCCTTCAACCCTCCCCATGTCACTGGGACCAGTGTGGCCCACAGTGACCTGCAGATGCAGCCAAGGGCAGGGTGTGAATGGTCAGGGAGAGCTGGGAGCTGGCAGTTCAGGGACCTGCCTGTGTGTGTGCCCTTGTCTGGCCTACCTGCCGTGGGGCCAGCAGAGCCAGCCCTCAGCAGTCAGGGAACGTGTGCTCGTGTATCCCCTCATTCCTGCCTGGGCATGCAAGCATTTCACCCCAAATCTCCTTTCCTCCACCCAGCCCTGGGCTAGGGGCTTTGCACACTGCAGTGGTCTGGCTCTGGCATGTTCAGGTGAAGAGAGTGAAAATGAGCCCTGCAGTGAGCTGGAGAGGAGAGTGCATCCCACCTGGGCACATGGAAGGGATGTCCCCCTGTGGTCCCTGCACCTCTGCACTGCCCAGCACTGATGCTGCTGCAGAACCTTCAGGTGACTGGGGTTCTTAGCTGGACCAAGGCCCCTACAGGTAGTGCTAAGGCTTCTTTAAATCCAACCAATGTTTAAAGGAAAGCATAAAACCTTCTCCTGGTAACAAGCCATCAAGCTCTTTGTGGAGCACCTTTGCATCTCTGCTCTGCCAAGACGGCTGTCAGGGGTGCAGCTCCCTTCTCCCTCTCCATTCACTGCTTCTCTTTGTACTCTGCCCCAGATAACTATTTTTATGCTATTTTTTAAGCTATTTGTTTGCTGCATGACATGGAGTATTCAAGAAGCATATGGTATATGGGACAAACAACCATCAATGTCACTATAAAAATATAAAAATAAAAAAAAAACTAAACTCAACCCCACAAACCTCCTTCTTTGCAAGAGCTGAGATCTACAACTGATCACTGGGAAGGGGGGAGCTTTGCTGGTGCTCTGTGAGCAGTGTCCAGAAGTGAGCCCCAGGCCTGGCAAAGGCAGTGCAGGGTCAGGATCCAGCCCTTGTGACGATGCCAGCAGCACAGGGTGCTCCAGCCTGAGCCCCAGGGAACATGGGCAGGGTTCATTGCCACCTGTGAACTCGCCTTAAGGCTGAGGGGCAAATTCTCTCCTGCTGCAGTCACCTCCTTGGGATGTTCCTGGGCTGTGCTGCCTGAGGGCCAAGGAAGCAGGCAGGGAGGGATCAGGTTGTGGTTTCCCCAGATGGAACCTTGCAGCCACTGTGCTGGTCTTGGCACAGTTGTGTGAGCAGGCTCCACAGAGCTGCAGGCAAGAGAACAAGGAGCCAGAACGCTCCACAGCTTTGGAGTTTTACTTTTCCTTCTGGCTGGGTTATGTTTTAGCTTGGAGTAACGGCCTGAACCCACTTGGGGTGGGCACAAAGCTTTTCCCTTTTGGTAGGACACTTAAAATTTTTGCACGGGCTTCCTAATGCTTTGTTATCCAGAGGAGTGGCAGATTTGGACCAGGATCCATGGTCCACATCTGTGAGCTGTGCTGAGTGGGTGAGGAGGTGTGGGGTGGAGAGTGAAGTTTTCCAGGAGGATTTGGTATCAATGGATGAACAGGGACCCGATGCAGAGTGATAAGGATGAGCTGGTGGTGTGGTGCCTGTGTGGCTCTGAGCATGGGGCGTTTCCAGCCAGCTGGGGGCTGGGTTTTGCTCTCTGAAACATCACAAGTGTCTAAAGTAAGATTTCTGCACAGCACTGAATTATTTATTGAATAATTTCTCTTGGCAAGGGACTGGTATGCTGTAGATATTTTAGATACTTTAAATACCTCTGTTTACGTGTGATTACTGGGCTCTCTCAGGACACTGAGCTCCTTGTTAGCGTTTTTCCCTTTTTAGCGGATGCTTGCAAAGATCTTGTGTTTTGCAAATGCATTTCTCGGCAGAGCAGGGGGGAGCAGAGGCCAGAGCTGCTCCTCCGGGTTGCTTGGAGATTTCCCTCTTTTGTCTGCGCCCTGCCTTTGGCGTTGGGATGGTCGGGAGGCTGGAGGGAGGCTGGAGGGCCAGCAAAGCCCGTGAGCCCGGTGCTGTGATCTGCCACCAGCTTTGTCCCAGGGAGCCACAGTGGAATGTGGTGCCATGGCCACACCGAACCCGGGCTGTTCTTGCAGCAGTTACTTGGTGAGAAAGAGTTTTTTGAGGAGTGAGATGCCTCTGCAATAAATGCACATGCACACATAAGCATTTACAGCCATGCATGCATATATGTAATTTTACATGTGTATGTATCATATATATATCACATATAACAGTATCAAATCCTTTAGCAGCCTTTAAGACAGTTTTTCTCTACTGAATGAAACTGCCTGCCTCTCCTAAAAAAATAATCCAGTTTACATCAGTGGGCCAAGTTAATACCCCAGCC
Source organism: Corapipo altera (assembly GCF_003945725.1). Lineage (NCBI taxonomy): Eukaryota > Metazoa > Chordata > Aves > Passeriformes > Pipridae > Corapipo > Corapipo altera. The sequence goes on along the minus strand of NW_020884887.1, from coordinate 14,783,012 downwards.
CCAGCCACATGCTGGTGCTGAATTGGTCCCTTTCATCCATCCTGTCCTCCCCTCATTCCTGCAGTCACCAGAGGTCACAGGAAAGCAGGGCTGGCCTCCCTGCCATGAAGTTTATTTGCCTTATTCCTCTGCAGCAGATCCGAGGCTTGACCCGGATGCAAAGCCTTTTTCCATTGCAGATAACTCTGCCCTGCTGAGCAGGGAGGGACAGCCCTGGGAAGGGGTGGGTGGGGAGGCAGGGGCACAGGGATGGTCCCTGTTGGCATCACTGCAGCCCCCCTTCTGCTCCCAGTGCCCCAGACACCCAGTTCGGGGGGCACTGACCCCCGGCACGAAAGCAACTTGAGCTAAAGAGGCTTATGTACCATTGAAACCCTGTTCTTTAATAGTCTTGTTGGCAGGAGGCCAGTTTCACAGATTGGAAGGGTCTGATTCTCAAAGGAAAGGGAGAGGAACGTTCTTCATTTGTAAAAATAAAATTATAAGCTGCTTTTATTACCTTTCTTGCTCACTGGGTGCTTTTCTGGTGTCCACTCCCTGGAGAAGTGCCACAGCCTTTCCTGCTTTGTTTTCACTTCTCACATCCTCTTATGTTGCTTGAGCACTGGCATAATAATCCCAAAAAAGCAATTTTATCCCTAAACTGGTTCTTTCTTGGGTTTTTTCTCTTTTTTTTCCCCTGTCCCTTCCCAATTATAACTTGTTGAGTTATGGTGGAACCACAGTCAGTGAGGTCTGGGTATTGTGTTTGTGGCTGAAGCACAACCCCCTCTGTGGTTGGAGATCTCGTTAGATCACTTGTTCCCATAAAACCTATGGAGGTGTGAGCCCAGCTTGCTGTGGTGTGGCTGGTGTTCCCCCCCAACCTGAGCCCAACCCCAGCCCAGACTGACCTCAGGATGGGAACTGAAGGCTCATCCAGCTTCTCATCCTCTGTGCCCACACAGGCCAGACTTGTGGAGCTGCAGAGCAGAGGCTGACTTGGCATCATCTCTCTGGGTTTAATTACAGCCGTGATTAGGAATTCACAGCCTGTGGTGTCCCCAGAGCTCCCTGGCCAGGTTGGAGAAGGTCAGAGGTACCTGAGCTGCATTTAATGGCAGTGGTTCCTCCCAGGGTTGATGTCCCCCTGTGTGACTGCATAGAGCTTGGAAAAAGGGAAAAATAATGATTGTACTCTGCAAGCAATACACAACATCCCCAAAATGCCTCTGCCTGCACAGTTGTGGCAGCCTCTGTGCATATGTTTTCATAAAGATGTTAATTATTGCAGCAGCTTTCATTTAAATTAACAAATGGTTTCCAGTGATGCAGTCTGACTAGCAGGTTCATGTGTCCCTGGGAATGCTGATGCTCCCTTTCCTCTCTGTAAATGCAGACTCTCTTATAGTGACATAGTCATGATTTGAATCTATCTCAAAATCCCCCAAACCCTCTGTACGGGGCACTGAGCACAGTTTTCTTCTTCAGGGGGTGGTGAGGGAGAATGATCCACGTTTTGCTGGGTGCTTCCTTCTGCAAATCTTCTGTCACCGACCCCATTTCAGGAAAACAACTATAAATCTCAGGGTCTGGGCTCTGCAGAGCTGAGTGTGAGAAAAGAGTTTGAAAAGCTCATACTGTTTTGCTGGAGTGAAATCTCTTTAAATCTGCCTCTCTGGACTGAGATGTTTCAGCTCCTGTAAATTGTTTCCTCAGTGGAATGAGTGAGCAGCCAGTGCTGTAGCCAAGGACACAGATCCAGGGCACTGCTGGGATATTCCAGCTTGCTCTGAGAGAAGGGTCTGCGGGCTCTGAGCCAGCACGTGTCACTGGCTGCCCTTTGCAGTTCCCCACTGCAAACGGTTAATTCTCCCAGACATGCTGAAAAGCTGCTTATTTGAGTTCGGTTTAGTGCTATAAAATCTAATGTAAATAGCCTTTTTGGGGGCTTGAATACAGGGGTGGTAATGGGACACTTTGCCCACTTTCCAAGACAAAATGAATCACCCTCCTCTTCCCCACCCTGCTGTGAATGAAGGGGGGCAGGAGGATATGGGTGTCCCAAAAGGAGTTGTTCTTCCCAAGCAGGCACTGATGGAACGGTAGGAAGGATGTGATTGCATGGCTGCACAGGACCAGTAAAATTTTAATTGCATTATGCATACACCAGCAGTCTGAGGCTGTTCCCACACTGGCTTATGTCACTAAAACTCCATTGACTGGAGTTACAGAATCACTTCCAGCAGGAAAAGATGAAAACCAAATTGCACAATAGAGCCATTTGTTACCAAAATAAATAAATAAGCCCTGCCCCGGGAGTGATTGCTGTGAACACAGGCTGGTGGGTGATTCAGAGTCCAGTGCTACTGCAGGAGCTCTGCTCACCCCGGACCCAGGCTGGGAAGTTCCAAATCCCCAGCTCTCACCCCTGGCTGTTCCCTCCTGGCAGCTCCCCAGCACTGCTTCCTTCCTCCAAACCACTTTCTTCTGTCCCTCCTTGCATATTTGTTTCTCTTTTCTTTGCCATGGGAATACTTTAGAAATCCAGTGGTAATGTGAAGTCCCATTTGGAATAAACGGAAATGTCTGTGTTTCCATGTGCCATGTGCATGGATGCTGTGCTCCACTCCCTTGCATCTTTGCTTGTGGGGAACATGCACCACAGCAGGGTGATGGATCCACTGCAGGGAACAGAAATGGGCCAAAGGTGGCAGAAATGGGGCCAAAGGGGGCAGAAATGAGGAGAAGGGGTGTGGAGACCATCCTGCTGCTGATCCCAAGGTGAGGGCAGTACGAGGGCAGAGTGAGAGCCCGAGGTGAGGGCAGCAGTGCTCCGGGGTACGACACTGCCTTGCTGATGGGTTTAAATTACAATTAGTTCTTTTCCTGATCACATGAGAGATGTATTCCCAGAGCATGTGACCATGAGGGGCTCACCTGCTTGTCTTGACTCGGAGGAGGAGGAGGCTGTGATCCAGGCAGCCCTGAGCCCTCTTCCTGCAGATCCAGTGCTCCCAACCACACCTGGGCCCCTTTCCTGGCCACCGTCCCACGGCAGGTTGGCTGCTCTGAGCAGATCAAGTACAGGCTCATCGTGAATCACTTTGGAATGCAAAAATCAGGATTAACTGTTGCAAAAGGCAAGGTGGGTGAGCTCTGTAGTGCAAAAATCCAATGTGAGCAGAGGCTGCAGCCCTGACTCTCACGATCCTTTTGATGATGCTAGGAGCTCCAAGATGTTTGTGGACACCCTGTACCTGGACAGATGTAAAGGCCTGGCCCTGCTTCCCCCCAGGCAATCCCTGCAGCCCAGCAGGACAGCAGCACGTGGCTGTGGCCAAGCATCCCCTCATGGCCGTGCTGTTCCCACAGGCACCTTACCAGCTCTCTGCTTTCAGCTTGGCTGCACGGATGGATACAAAACAGCACTCACAGGCTGATGTTGAGGGAGTAATTCCCAGGATTTCAGTGTAACTAGCAACCATGGCAAACTGGGTGGCTGCCTTTGGTGGGACAGGCTGTTTCTGGGAGCAGGCAGTCTTAAGTGGGACTTGCTGAAATGCTTTTGCACAAATAGCCAATTCATCGGTGAATGAATAGTTCCCTTGCTGAGCTCTCCCGCTTTTTGTAGTAAAAGTGTGTTTGGCAGGCTGCTTTCATAGTCTAGTGTGGAGAACTACTGAGGGGAGCAATCAGTACTCCTCAGTTCATAGTATCCCAGAATGGTTTGGGTTGGAAGGAACTTTGAAGTTCATCTAGTTCCAACTGCCCTGCCATGGGCAGGGACACCTTCCATTATCCCAGATTGCTCCAAGCCCTTGAGCACTTCCAGGGATGGGGCAGCCACAGCTTCTCTGGGCAACCTGTGCCAGGGTCTCCCCACCCTCGCAGTTCACCCTGACATCATTACGGCCACACAGTCAGGGTTTTGTTAGACGTGAAGATTTCTGAAAAGGTGGTCAAAGCTCAGGAGAAAATTACCTCGTGGGTGGGTATTGCCCAGTAATGTTGTCTGGATGTGATCTCTGCAGGGATTCTATCATTCTTGAAGGGCTGGTTGTGGTCCCAGAGGGTTTGTGGGGTGGGGAGCTCTCGGGGGAGCAGAGGTGGCTGTGGGATGTTGGGCTGGCACTGGGGTGCAGCATCAAGCCTGAGGGATGGAGATGGCCTGGAGTATGGGCTCTGTCACTGTCCCCTCTCTGCTGCCCCCACCACTTCACAGCCCAACAATGAGTGAAGTTAATTGTTTGTGAGGTTGTTTGGTTTTGTTTTTTCTTGTGCAAACTTACAAACCTCCTCCAGAGCCTCATGTGAGGAGTGCCCCCCATTTGCTGCCTGGCCTCTATGCCAGCCCCAGCACTTGCTTGGCACAAACACAGGAGAAGGCTGAGAGAGAGTAGCCCTGACCTTCAGGAGAGCGCAGCCCAGAAGCTGTTCCCAGGAGGAAAAAAGCTGGTTTGTGTTAATGTTAGTGGTGCCATTGTGTGGGAAGTCCTGGCCCCCCCATGGGAGTGAAGCCATGTAACTCCACAAGCTGGAGCAAGGCCAGAGGGCAAGAGGAAAGGTGCTGCCTGGGCTCCTGTGGCTGAAAAACTTTTTTTTTTTAAGACCTTGACTCCCGTAAAGTCATAAATAGAGCTGTGTGAAACCTTAACTGTTTGGATTCCCCCTGGGCAGCACCTGCTTGGCTCATCCGTCACAGGGCTGGCTGATACTGGAGACTTTCAGTGGGGAGTTGATATTGGACCAACACTGTAAACAGGAGTTATTTAAAATGCTCCTTGTGTAGTCAACACCCAAACAGGAGTCCCCTGAGGACAGCCCTGACCTCGCACCCTGGAGCAGTGACTCCCTGCCTGGCTCCCCCTCTCCCCTGTCTCTCTACGTGCAAGAGGCAAAAGCAAAGCAACCTGTTGTGGTGGTGTCTGGATCAGTGCCTGACCTGCAGCTTGCCCTTGGTTTTTCCAGGAGCAGGTCTTGCTCCATGAGCCCAGCACATGGGCTCCCTGCCTTCCCTGCACTCCTAGAAAAGCAATGCTGGCAGCTAAAGGAAATGAGCTGCAGACAGCAGTGTCATCATGGCCTATCATAACCCTTGTCCCATCCTCTGTGTCCTCCTGCACAGCCCTTCTCATGCAGAAGGAGAACAGCTTTCCTCTTTGGTTTTTTTTCCCCACACTGTCCAAGCAGTGCAGGGGCCAGGGGTGCCCAGCACCCCCACAGTCTGCAGGGAGCTGAACCTCCAGCCCTTCTCTTCTCCTTGGGAAATACCCTGGCGTTTGTCCTTCCTGGGAGCCACCCATCTTCCCCATGGCAGGGTACAGAGTGGGACCCTGTGCTGTTGTGCTCACAGCCCAATACCCCGGCACCCCTTTACTGTCACTCAACAGTCACCACTTGTTTCTTCCAGAAAACATTCAAGCAATGAAATGAAACATTCATGGCTTGAATCACCCATAATTTACCCTGATGTAAATCATAAGGAGCTCAGAGTTGGGAATGTGAAACTGGCAAAGAGGAAGACAGTGGTGTTTTGGAGGTGTCTGTGCAGTGTTCTTCACAGAGAGGTAGCCTGGCTTTGCCCCACTCCATGGCTGCTGAGGGCTCGTGGCTGGTGCTGGTGGTGTCATGACCCTGCCAGGGCTGCAGCCACCACACAGCCCCTGTCCTGCTCAGGGAAGGCAGAGCAAGCTCCTGGCAGTCCTGAGGGGACAGTTGTATCTGTATCCTGGAGGTTGGCACAGCGTGTTCTCCCCTTCCCGAACTGCTCAGGGCCCCGTGCTGCCCGTGTCCATCCCCGGCCTCCCCTGACCTGACCCCCGCTGTGGCTCTTGCAGAGTTTGCCGTTTCTCTGGCGGAGAAGATGCAGGCTCAGGAGATCCTGCGGAGCCTGCGGCTCCCTGAGTTCGATGACCTCAGCCAGTTCTTCCGCAACCTGCCGGCCACAGCCCTGGTTGGCATCGGCGCCTTCGCCGCCGTCGTCGCGTACTGGTTCGCCAGCCGGCCCCGCGCCGTGAAACCGCCCTGCGACCTGCGCATGCAGTCCGAGGAGGTGGAGGTGAGCCCGGGGGCACCCTGGCTGCCTGTCCCCGAGGTTGGCATGCCTGGAAGTCATACAATGGTTTGGGACCTTAAAGAGAACCTCCTTCCAACCCCCCTGCCATGGGCTGGGACGCCTTCCACTAGCCCAGGTTGCTCCAAGCCCCGTCCAACCTG
>NW_020884887.1:14745939-14776714 GCF_003945725.1 Corapipo altera | reverse complement strand
CAGTTTGAAGCCATTGCCTCTTGTTCTGTCACTACGTGCCCTTGCAAAAAGTCCCTCTCCAGCTCTCTTTTATAGGCCCCCTTCAATAAGGTCTCCCCAGAGCCTTCTCTTCTCTAGGGTGAACAACCCCAGCTCTCTCAGCCTTTCCTCTTAAGGGAGGTGTCCCATCCCTCTAATCACCTTTGTGACCTGCTCTGGACTCACCCCAACAGGTCTGTGTCCACAAGGGAGGCCAGGAAGGCATTTTTTTTGTTTCTGTAGTTCCCCAACCCCAACCTGAAATCAGCCATGTAATGAATGCACTGTGCCAGGGATCCCTTCAGGCCTTCATTCACCAATTCACCTCTTTCTGAAAACTGGAAAACTAGAATGCAGCACATGAATTTATTCTCTTACATTCTCAGTAACATTTTGGTCTTAGCTTTACTTTACCGTCCATGGCCAAAAATTAGAGGTACTGCTATTGCATGGGAGAAACCACTGAAAGGCAACAGCTAGTAAGACCAGATCAACTGGCACTCCTCATGTGTGCCCATTGCTGAGTTTGCTGCTGCAAACTTGGTAATAGTAAGAAAAAAGTAGACCTGAATCCATGCATAGAGGCTGAAGAGTTATTAATTTTCATGCTTGCAAAGGTTTTAAAGTTTAATGAAGCTGCTCTGTTTTAAAGAGCAGAAATATTTCTGAAACTTATCTCCACTTAATTTAATATCTGAAAGTGGGATGAGAATTTTTAAAGCCTTTTGTGATGTTCCCTCTAAGAAGTTATTGTCTTTAATTCCAACAGCTTCTTAAAAGGGTGGGAGGAATTTACATTTTTCAAGGCAGTTTTTCCCTTGTGGTTAGGGCTTTAGTTAGACTTTCTTCTGGCTCCCAGTGCAGTCCCAGTTTGGTCACTCCCATGCTGGCTATCTCCCCTGCCCACTCCTAAAACACCCCTGCTGAGCCTCTGCCTCAGTCTGTCCTTCATGTTGGTCTGGATGTCCTTGAGAAGGTGCCCGTGGTGCCAGTCCTGGGGATCTGTGGAGCCCAGAGCAGTCACTCCCCCAGCACAGCCCACTCCCTTACCTGCAGATCCGTAATTCCTGCTTAAATCCCCTTGGGAAGTATCAAGCCTCTCCCATGACAGTGAGCTCCTCTCTGGGCAGGTGTCACTGGAGTGCTGAGGGGGATGTCCCACTTCTCCCATCCCTTTTTGGGGCAGGGGTACGGTGGTGGCTGCAGAGGTCTCACTGCCTTTGGGGAGGGTGGTGCTCTGGGGGGGGAAGTCCCGTGTCCCACCCATCGGGCAGTGCTGGCACCTGTGTCACCTTTGTCCCCTGGTGTCCCGCAGGGCCTGGCCGGGGCGCGCCGGTCGGTGATCGGGGACAGCCCTCAGCTGCTGACACACTACTACGACGATGCCAGGACCATGTACGAGGTCTTCAGGAGGGGATTCAGCATCTCTGGTGAGAGCACGGTGGTGAGGAGGCCTGGGAGCAGAGGGGGCAGAGGTGGGGACCAGGTGATGCAGATGTCCTTACCCATCAGTTGATGGCACCATCAGAGAGCTCTCAAGCACTCCTGAGACATCGTGTCCCACTCCCAAAAGCCACGATGACTCTTCCCTGCTTTATCATAACCATTTTTGTGTCTGCTGTTTATGATGTCATGCCTCATTGGACACAACAGTTTCATGGTCAGATTATTATTTTTGGTACCACCAAAAACCTCAGTGGAATTGCACCTGTTCCACCCCACAGGACAGGGGTGAATAAATGTACACTCAGTAGGTGTATGGAGGAAAGGGTCTTGTGCAGGTAGGTACAGTCAGCAAATTATTTAAACTTTTCAAATCTTCATCCTGTCACGCAGTGCTGCATGTTGTTTTACCCTCCTCCAGAGTAGGCTGGACTAAAAATAGCAGTTTTCACTTTGAACTGTTTTAATCAAAAGGCAGTGCAAGCAGTGGGAGCTGGGGTTTGGGATGAGAGCCCTCATCAGACACTAATGCTCACATGACCTCCTGAGAAGTGTCTTCTGATGGAGCTGTTTGGGGCAAACTGCTGCTGTCCCTCCTGTAGCTCAGGGGGGAGGACTAAAGCTCTTTGGGGTCCCAGCAGCTCAATTTCCATCAGGTACTCTTGTGTGTGTAATTTGCTGGAGTGAGAGGCAGCCCCCCAGTAACTGTGGATTTACTGTGGGAGGGCTCTGCCACATCCCCACAGTGTGGCACTGGGCATTAACCCCCATGACTTGTGTCATCTCTGCTTGTGTCTTCCAGAAAACGGCCCCTGCCTGGGGTTCAGGAAACCCAAGCAGCCCTACCAGTGGCTGTCCTACAAGGAGGTGAGCTGGAGATGACACCCTTGTCCATCCTCTCCCCCTGCCTGGCAGAAGAAGGGGTGTTGGGTGCCCGTTGGTGACACACGGGCCTCACCAGGGTGTAGCTCCTGAGCTGTGTGAGGGTTCCCGTGTCCCCACCAGGGCACATCCAGATGTTATATCTGTGTGCCAGCTTCCAGGGGCTGGCTCCATGCCATGAGCCCACTCCTGGCTGCAGCACTGACACACTCTGGAGCCATGGGGCATTGCCAGCCAGACATCAGCTGCTAGTCAACTAATGATGGCCCCTGACAAGATAAAAATTGCACTTTTCGATAGCAAATATGATAATTTGAGAGCCTCCCTGTATAAGTCTTCACTTACTTTGGTATTGCTTATATTCCTCTTTTTTAATGTATTTTCCCTCTCCAAATTCCAGGTGGCTGAAAGAGCAGAAGCTCTGGGTTCAGGCCTTCTGCAGCAGGGCTGCAAGCCATCCACGAAGCAGTTCATTGGGGTCTTTGCTCAAAACCGTCCAGAGGTGAGATTTTAAGTTCGACTTGATGTTGTATTAATAATGTTCCTGACTTGTCAGCTTGTTCTCAATGTGTTAAATGTGCTGCCACGGCCCCTTCTCACCCCTGTGCTTCCATGCCCTCCTGCAGTGGATCATCTCTGAGCTGGCTTGCTACACCTACTCCATGGTGGTGGTTCCCCTCTATGACACTTTGGGTCCTGGAGCCATTCGGTACATCGTCAACACAGGTAACACCAAAATTGATGTCAGCTTCTCAGAAATCAGTTTTGTTGCTCAGAATGGGTAATTTTCTGCTTCTAAAAGACAGGAGAATGTAGAATCCTAGAATGGTTTGAGTTGGAAGGGACCTTAAAGCTCACCTAGTTGCAATCCCCCTGCCATGGGCAGGGTCGCCTTCCATTATCCCAGGTTGCTCCAAACTTCATCCAACCTGGCTTTGGACACTTTGAACACTCCCAGGGATGGGGCATTGTGACTCCCTGAGTGCCTTGGAGTCACTCAGAGAGGTTCCTGGGGAGCCATGTGTCCCTTGTGCTGGGTCAGGGCTGCCTCTGCCGTGTTTCCCACATTCCCAGTTGTGCATAACCATGGACAGGGCTGCTCTGGGTGTGGGAATTACTCCACAACCCCTCACTCCTGTGCTGCTTCGCATTTTGCCTCCTGGATTTTATAACCCATGCGGGGAGCAATTTTAGTATTTTGAGCTGAATCCCAGAATAATTGTGGATGTCAGCTGCAGCTCTGGCATTGATTTAGGTTAGCTAAGATTGCAGTAATTTTTCAAGAGAGTGCTGGGATTTCTGATGTAGCCTGGAGTGACTATCAGAAGTGATACAGCGTTAGCTATGAGCCAGAGTCTTGCATTAAAAAGGATTTACTGCAAACAGCTTGTTTGGCTGCTCTTCTTCCAGCTGACATTTCCACGGTCATTTGTGACAAACCTGAAAAAGCCAGGATCCTCCTGGACCACGTGGAGAGGAAGGAAACACCAGGCCTGAGCTCCATCATCCTGATGGACCCCTTTGAGAAGGAGCTGGTGGAGAGAGGGAGGCGCTGCGGGGTTCGCATCCAGACCATGCAGGAGGTGGAGGTGAGTTTGCTCTCCCTCTCCTTTAACAATTTTTTGTAATTTCTATAAAAAGACAGTAAAATATGTGGGGACTTGTGAACCACGTGGCAGGTTCAGTGTCTGGAGAGCACAAAAGAGCAGCTTATGGCTGATAATACTGAGCTTGGTGCAGTCGCCTCTTGGTGTTGTTCCTTGTTGATGGCAGAGCCAACATTCCAGTCCTTTCTCCTCAAATACACTATCAGCTGCTATTTAGGCCTGGGAAGCGGGTTGTTATTTAAAATGCTGTCCTCCTACATGTAAGCCTACAGCCTCACACTTGTATGAAACACCCTGGATCCAGCTCAACCAACCCAAGCACTGCTTGAAATCCAAGGATGGCATTGCAGTTAAGGCAACAAAGTCTAGAGAGAAGGGATGACCTAAGTGCCAGCCACGAATTTTTCTGCTCTAGCTCATGCTCTCCCTTAATGGTTTGCAGATGATTAGCAAGTGGGTTACACTGCAGGAATTAAAGTGAAAGTCACTTCTGTTACTTTAATCTCTTCCAGGACCGTGGCCGTGAGAGTCGACATGTGCCTGTGGTGAGTCTTGGCATGTTGCTTTTCCCACTTCCAGCTGCAGCTGACAGTGTGACATTTATTGCACTGACAAAAGGGGGGAAGGTTTTCTCTGGCAGAAGGAAGCCTCTCCATGAGGGAAGCAGTGGAGGAGCCCAGGGACTGCTGATACCATCCAATGGAGATCACAGAACCATTGAATGGTTTGGTTGGAAGGCACCTTAAAGCTCATCTCATTCCACCCCCTGCCATGGCCAGGGACACTTTCCACCAGCCCAGGTTGCTCCAAGCCCCGTCCAGCCTGGCCTTGGACACTTCCAGGGATCCAGGGGCAGCCACAGCTTCTCTGGGCAACCTGTACCAGGGCCTCCCCACTCTCACAGGGAAGGATGGACAGTATTTGCTTCATTCCTGCTGAACATCTAATGGGACAGCAGTGAAATGCTGTGGTTAAGTCACTTGAATTCCAGTAGTTACCCAGGTGGCACTGGGGGAATGTCTCTGCACCCTTCACTTTCTCTGGGGTTTCTGGAGCTCAGAAACACTCCTTGGCAGTATTTATCTGGGATATATTTGGAAAATTGCTGTGATATTTTTCACTGACTGCTCATACTCGTGCAAAACTCTCAAAAGCAGCTTCTGATGTTCAAGCTTTTTATTTAGTCATTCATGACCCAAAATAGCACACACATGAGGTGGTGCTGAGAATACAGAGATACTGCTGGAAATGGGAGCAATCAGCAGCTTTGGAATCTTGTCCCCTGTTGTGGAGTTGTTTCCAGAATTATCTGGAAATCAGTAAGTTATCTCAAGTTTTCCCACACACCTACAGGTATAGATGATGTCTTTGCAAATACTAATGGCAAGGCAAGTATTCCCTCAGTCTTCTTACCCTAAAGTATGTCCTTAGTGCAGCTGGAGCAAAGCACAAGGAATAAAGTCTGCATCAACTGAAGAAATGTGATAAAAAGAATTTTGGTGGTCTGAGGGGAAGGAAAACTTTTTATGGCAAAGCTAAAACATAATTGGTTTAGTCTTTAGGTTTACACAATGACAACAGTCTCTCCCATTAACCCTTCTGCATTTGATTAATGTGATTTTCTTATTCTCCTTGTGAATTTCCAGCCTCCTCGACCAGAAGATCTATCAATTGTCTGTTTTACTAGTGGCACTACAGGTAAAAGAGGCATTTAAATCTGGAAATGTTAGAATATATTATGAAATTATTTGTTAATCCCACCTCAGTACATGCAAACTTCCTGTTATACTGACATGGCAATGAAATTTCTATGCACTTTAAATATTTAAGAATATATATATGTATATACATTTCTGTAGATTGCAAATTAAAAATAACATTTTTCTTTTTCACTTGAATTCTCTGACATACACTTTGCCAGTGCAATTTTCCAGTTGTCTGGGAACCTGCCCATGTTTCTGCTTCCCCTTTTACAGTGTAGTTGTGAAGCACTTGGTTGATTTGTATTTATCTTCTGCAGATGTTTTAAAAAAAAAAGCACCTAAACCACTGAAATGTGGTTCCACAGCTTCCCATTTTCTGTATCCTAAGCACACTGATGTCCTCAGCCTCACCAAGGTCCTTGTCCCCTCTGTCTCCTCTGCTCATGTGTTGCCCATGTCCCTGGGCTGGCCCTGGGCCACCACGTGCTGGGGAGGTCGGGGCTGAGCCTGGGCAGCCCTGGGTGCTGGTACCCATTTGCCACTGGCCTCCTTTGCTTGGGGATGAGCAGCATCATTTTCCTGCCTGTTTGCAGCAGAGGCAGTGCTTTCTCCTCTCTCCAGACCCTGGTTTTCATCAGCTTGCAGGAATTTCCTACTCTTGAGGGCTTGACCTCTGTAACGTCTCCCTAAAAGCTGCACAGGGTGATGCACGAGACATCACTGCTTGGGAAGCTGCCTTTGCACTTCCCATGCTCCAGGGACTGCTGGAACAGCTCTTCCACTTTCACCTGTGCTCTCAGGATTGTCTAATGCTTGGTCCTACCCCAAAGCATCCTCGGTTTGGCCTCAGCCCCTTTAGGGCAGAGAAGATGCTGGAGCTGCTGGTGCTGCCCAGCCTGTGGGTCAGGCTGGGCACGAAAGGACACCTTCATCTTCCACCCCCCAGAGAAGACCTGTGCTGCAGACCAGGTAGGCAACTGCTTTATCAACCCCAAGTACAAACTCAAGGTGTATTAAAAGGGTTTGGGTATTTTACTTTCGTACATCACTGTTGGTTTTGGGATCTGCACTTCAGGGTGCCCAGGGCAGAGCACAGATGGAAAGGAGCCTGTGACTCTGCTGTGTCCCAGCACTGGGAATTCCTAAATGGGAAAGACTGGAGTCAGTGCAGGACACGGATATCACAGCCATGTACAGGGTCAGTGCAGAGGGGTTGGGCACAGCTGGGACCTGCAGGAAGCTGAAGGAGCCATGCCATGGATACAGCAGGGCACAGTGTGTTTGTGTGCATTCTCAAGTGCAGAGTGATTAATTTTTGAAGCCACGATTTTGTTGATATATTTATTTCTAAATAAGCAATTCTGCATAGAGAAGGGTTTTTTTTTAATTTTCTTTTCCTATTTGCAAATGCAGTCATGGGCCAGCTTCTGATTTTGTGCTTTTCTTAGAAAAATGCCCAAGGTTATAGAATTAGGACAACCAGGGAGCTCATTTCCTTTCTCCTATCCAAATCAGAGATTTCAAATTTTGCAAATCTCTCAAACTGAACTCTCCTAGAGCAATGGTTTGTGACCCACCCTGCTAGTGCAGGACTTTGCATACCACTCTCTGGCTTTTCCTGAGTTTGCATCAACACTCTGGTCTGTTTTCCATGTTGTGGTTTTTTTTGATGTAAAAGGCTTGGAGTTCTGTACAGCCCATCATTTTTAATGACCAGATTTAGAATTTTCTTCCGAAGAATATGTTTTCTGGGGCTTTTTCAATTCTGAAGGGCTCTAAGTATTTTTAGTATAGTGTGAAAAAAAAAAAATCTCTTCTGTAGAATTTGTAACCTGGAAATGGTAAAATTGGAAACAATTCCCCAGAAGTAGACTTTAATGTTTGCTTTTCTTTGCTAGGACCAGATGCCCCAATGCCTCCCCAGGGAGAAGGGAGAGTCTGAGGCTGTTGAGCTCCGATGACAAGACCAACTTTCATGGTTGTGCCAAGAAACCATCAGCACTTGGAAATGGGCCAAAGGCACACAGATGTCCCCAAACCATCAGGATAAAATTTTTCATGCTGGCTACTCCAGAGGAGTCAACTGTCATTCCCTCAAGGATCCACCTGTAACCAGTTGGATAAAAATCACTTCCCAGCAGTTTCTCCCAGCCTGGCAGTGCCTGGTCTGCCAGAGCTCCCAGGGGGAGGAAAGTGCTTGCATCCCAAAACACTGATGGATCACACCACTGAGTTAGTGCTGGAGCTGCTACTTAAAAGACCCATTTAGCAATGTGGGAAAGGTTCTTCTGTTGCTTATGAGAACTGTCAAACCCTGGTACCAAGATAAGGAGGACCTGACGTTCCCGGGCTATCAACGGTTGGGATCACGGGACATCTGTTCTGTAACAGGAGACTCACTGGGTCTGTCTTTCTGAGGAAATTCAAACAAGAGCAGCATTACAGACCTGGCATTGACTTTTTATTTAAATAGAACAGCAGCACGACTGCCAACTTTCTTCTCTCAAAGTGGCAATTCTGGGAAAGGGCTCGCAGAAAGGGGCACCTGATTTGCTGGATTAACTCTTAAAACAGAACTACTGAGGAAGGTCAGAATTTACAGGAGTCCCCCAACCCAAAAAGCTGCAGCTGCCCTGTGGCAGCGTGGTTTGTTCTGGATTTCTCCCGATGAAGGCTCTCCTGGCTCCCAACACTGCTGCTCTGCTCCGACACCTTTATCCCACAGCCTGAGCAGGAGGGACCCAGGGGAGGAGCCAAGATGATCACTCTGCTTCCAGGCAGGGTGACTTAAACAGAGGTACTGAACTGCATTCAAGTCAGAGGTGGAGTAAGTAAATGAGTCTGAGATCTGAGAAATCTTCCCATAGAATCACAGAATGGTTTGGTTTGGAAGAGACCTTAAAGCACATCTTGTTCCAACCATGGGCAGGGACACCTTCCACTGGATCACATTGCTCCAAGCCCTGTCCAGCCTGGCCTTGAACACTTGAAATCTTCCAAAAAAACCCAAACAGCTGAAGAGCTTTGCCAAGGTGCAGGAACCAGACCTGCTGTTGGTATAGCTGGAGGGCACAGTTTTGAGTTTCCAAACCAGTACTCAGCCCATCCTCTCTGAGCTGTGTGATGCTGTGGGAGCTGCAAGGGCTGTGCACACGTGTCTGGCTGGACTCAGCTGGAATAACAAACAGTTTCTGGGCTGTGATGTGTATTTACAACTGACACTGGTTTGTGGAGTTTTCTTGAGGTCTGGATCCATGTGTGCACCCAGTTGTGACAATAACCTGCCAGGCTGAGCTGGCACCCACCAGCCCGTTGGTCCAACATGTCAGGGCAGGAGCAGTTGTGACTGGCAAAGCTGTCAGCCCCAGCTTCATTCCTGAGCTTTGGATGAGGATGAATGTCAGTGACACAAAACCAGCCTCCTGTGCACCACGTTCATCTGCAAGTGTTTGGGACTGAATTACTCGAGGCACTTGGAGCAGCAGATACGGATTGTCAGTAAAATATGTTGTGTTAAAAATATCCTGCTCTGGTGCAATAAATGTGTGCAACAATTGCTCCTGCTGTTTGGGCCTGCCTTTAATTAGTTGTGAGGTTGAGTAGGAGTGATGTTGGTGACACTGGCAGGGCACAGGGCTCAGTGCTGTGTGTGCCCGTGCCTCACCCCAGAGGGCTCCCAGCCTGCAAAATGCTCTGAAGTGAGAGGATTAAACATCTTTTCCTGTGCTGAAACATATTCACAAAGCACCTCTACCCCTTCTAATCTGAGGAAGGCAGGATGAAATTCTGGCTGATTTGCCATTTAGCTCCGTTACCTGTTACCTGTAGGAGCTTTGCCAGGCTGCCCGTGCCCCCCGTGCTGGGCCCCTCAGGGCACAGCTCCTCCCATGTGCTGCTACGTGGCACTGGTGTGATTGAATTAAAACAATCTGCTTAAAAACCTGCTGGAGAGAGAGAGAGGCTGGCCCTGTAATCTTTATTCGAGCTGAGCTACACCTTCTTTTCAGAAATAAACCCTTGGAGGGTGATGAAAAGGGACAGTGCTGTGACAGGAGGACGTGCAGAGCTCTCCGTGCCACTGGCCTGTGTGCCTGGAGGTTCCAGCCTGTGTCTTTGCTGCTTAACAAACCCTGTATTTTGGCGTCTAAACGGGTCTGAGATGCAAGGGGTGGCCAGCTGAGAAAAGAGGGTGAGAAAGCAAATATTGGTGGTGCAGAGTTGCCCACCAGTGGTGGGTGAAACGCTGCAGGGGCAGTGCCCAGCTCTGGGGCTTTGCTGGCTCCCTAATGGATTTAGGGCTGTCTCCAAGACATTTCTCCTCTGCTGCTGACACTATTAATGACTTCCTTTAATTGCAGCCTCATAGGGTCTTTTTGTTTTCTGCATTGTTCAGGTTATCTAGAGTACTGACTAAGTAAGAGTGTAAGAGCCTTTTAAATGGTGTTTCTTGGTGTTCAGTATCATTCTTAGTCAAAATCTGGATGAAATAAATCCTCCCTGGAGAGGCTGGAGCAGCCAGCCTGGTCTGATGCCTGTGCTTATCAAGCGGCTCCATCTGAGCACTCTCAGAAATGGCAGTGGGGCTGTTTCTGCTGGAAACTGTTGTCCAGAGTCTCCAACAGAAATATTTGTGTTTACAGTATCATTTCATTAAATTTTGAGTATTGCAGTAAGTGCTTTAGGTGCACGTTACTGGACAGAAATGACGGTAAGTTTTAAAATTCAAGAAGAGAACTTAATATTTTAACTATTTCTTGTTTCTTTTTTTTTTTTTTTTTTTATTTTTTTATTTTTTTTTTGGTGTTAAGTTTTCAAAAGTTCCCTTCTGGCTCATGGTTTAAACTCCCTCTCTGTTTCCTTGCAGGGAACCCCAAAGGTGCTATGCTGACCCATGGGAACGTGGTGGCGGATTTTTCAGGCTTTTTGAAAGTGACGGAGGTGAATACCCTGAGCTAGAGAACATTGCCATGTGCACGGTGTGGGGGTTAAGCTGGGGCCCTGCACGGGCTGCAAATCCACTCTTGCAGATTAGAGGTGAAATTTCTCCTGCTCAGAGGGCCAAATCCATGGGAATGGGAGCGAGGCTGAGCCTACAGCACCAGAGGGCATTAAATCCCCTTTCCAGCCCTGGCTCCCAGGCTCTGTAGGGCACAAATTGCTGAGAAACAATGCTGACTCCTGTAAATCAATTAATTATCTCATTTTTAAGAATTAGGAGAGCAGACAAGTCCTGTACAGTTGCAGCTGGTGCTTGGAGTTCAGGGTGCAGTTGTGCTCTTTGTGTCCCATTGTACCCCACAAAGTCCTCATTGATTTGAAAGCTCTCTGCATACCAAGTGGGTGTGTGTATATATTAATATATAGAAGAACATACATACTTTTTAACAAGAATGGTTAATTTCATTGATATTCCAGTGTATCTCAGTTTCTGTCATACATATTTCTAAAAAAGCATAGTACTGGCCAAGTGCCTTTATAATATGTTTCACACAGTGTGTAAACTTGTCTTTAGAAACACTGTAGGGAGCAGAATCACTTTAGCACAATATAGTAAGGATTAATAGCTTAAATAGAACAAATATAAATAATCTAATTTTTGGTAGCAAACAAGCAACTCTATAAAGTAGTGATATGCTCATTGGATGGACAGTTGGTTACCTCGCTGGTCTTATTGTTGAGGTTGAAATTACTGCAGTCTTATTACCTTAATCCTTGAACTTTCTGAGGTTTCCTGGTGTAAAGAAACTCAGACATGTGATGTGAGAAATCCCACTGAGCTCCCGTGTCTCAGTCCTTGCAGGGCTGTGGCTCCAGCCATGGGCAGTGGGAAGGGCCAGGGCAGTGTTTTGCTGCAGGAGCCCTTGGGCTCTCGGTGGCCTCAGAGGCACAAATGAAAGCTGAGGTGTGGGGAGGTCTGAGCTCCAAAGGGCAGCAACGTTTATTTTGGAAGAGACCTCATTTAGAGCTGAGGGAACTTGGCATCTTTCAGGGCTGGCCCATAAAAATGGATTTAGTGTTTGCTGACTGCAGTGGGACTCCTTGATTCGTCTCAAAGGTATCAGATTGAGAGCAGAGTCTGGTGTAAGTGGTTGTGAATTTGAGAGCTCCAGTCACCAGAGTACTGCAGGCAGGGGGAAAGGTCTGTAGCTGATCCCCAAGATTTGGGCAATGTCTGACCACAATAATGAAATTCAGCAAAGTGCAGAACACTTGAAAAGAGTATAAATTAATGAAATAAGATGAGAAGTCCTGTAGATTTGCTGTTTATATACTCTTGTGCCAGTTTTGCTTAGTTCAGTGATTTTTACAAATTGAGCATATTTTGAAGTGAGCCCAGTGCTTCATTATAAGGTTGGTCTCAAATGCCAAGAGGCTGTTTTAATTTTTACAGTTAACTGGACAACTGTGCCAACTGTGAAATGCTATTTAACGTCATCATTTTGGTCTGATTTAAAACCAAATTATTTTGTCTGGGCTTTTAAAGCAGTACATAAAAACCCTGGTGATGTTAAAGGTTTTTGCATTACTGTGCTTGCAAAAAATGAGGCCAAACTGTAATAACATATAAATAGGTCTGCAGGCCCTAATGGCTTCATTCAGACTGACAGACAAAATAATATGCAATGGGATACTGAAAACACCCACATGGTCAGTGTTGTTTTACTTCAGAAGGTGATGGTTGGGAGGCCATACCCAAATCTGACCAGCCCAGATTTAACTTCAATAAAATATCCCCTGAGGGAGGAACTCCTGTGCCTGCATCCACCATATCCCAGCTCATGGGTTATTGGTTCCACCCTAGCAGTGGAGATGCAAAGTGGGTATAAACTGTTACTACTGTGACCTGATAGATTTTTATACCCATTTTCTACTAACCACTGGCCTTGGTGCAAATTATTGGGTAGTCAACCTTTCAGGTTTTGTAATCCATAATAGTACAGCAGGCCTTACCCTAGGAAATGCGGGTAGAAAAACTATTTTCTTTTGGGGCATGGGCTAGGTGAGGCTCTTGGGGCCTTTGTTTATTCCAGCTTGCAGGAGAGAGTTAAAAACTTGGCAAACTGAAGACTGGTCAGTTATTTTCTTAATAATTTGCCCAACTTTCTCTTTCCCCACTGTGCCTGTCTGTGGGACAGTGACAATGCCCTTAAAATCACATTTCAATCACTTAAAATTATGAGAAACACTAACAGAAGTAAATAATTTTTGCAGCTAAAAATGAAATCATTCATTTCCCCAACATACTCTGATTCAAATCAATGATTAACCAAAGGAAAAGTAAAAAAAAAACCCCAATCTATAACTTTGACTCCAGTACCACTGTGACTCTCAGATGGGCTCTGTGCAATGTGGGAAAGCCCTGATGGTGTCCGGGAGGCTCCTGCAGTTGGCACAGGGATCCTGGGGGCTCCTGCAGGTTGGCACAGGGATCCTGGGGGCTCCTGCAGGCTGGCACAGGGATCCTGGGGGCTCCTGCAGGTTTGCTCCAGGATCCTGCTGTTGTGCACCCAGCTGAGAGCACAGATGGGGGGCTCAGCACCTACTGGGAGAGAGCAGTGAACACAGCCTGGGTTCTCTGCCAGGGTGAGCCTCCATTCCCAGATTCCCATCTGCCTTTGCCATGGAGGCCTCTCCATGCCCTGTGTGTGCATCTCTCTGCTCCTCCTGCTAACCCAGCTCCATGACGCTGTGGCTTTAACGCTTCCCTGTGTCCGCCGCTCCCTCCTCTCTTGACAATCTTCACCCTTTTGCTCCTCTGGTGCCATTTTTCTTTTTTATTGTTTTATGACTTTCTTGTTGTCTTCCTGTCAGTGTTTCTTTCCTTTCTGTCTCCCATGCCCTCCACCTGCAGAAAGTGATCTTTCCGAGACAGGACGATGTGCTCATCTCCTTCCTGCCTCTGGCTCACATGTTTGAAAGAGTTATACAGGTAAGAAACCTGCCTGAACTGACGAGGCCTCGTGGGGCTCCTTGTGTTTTCTTCCAGAGTCAGTGGTCTCCTACTTGTGAGGATGTACACATTTCCTATTTGCCTTTAGCACACATGTTTGAGAGAATGGTACAGGTAAGGTCCTGGTGTCAGTGGAAATCGTCTTTTTTCCACACCAAAAAAGAAAAAAATAAAATACTAAATAACCAGTCATATCTTGTAGAACTAAAAAAGCTTGTACTCCAGAAGTGCCACATGCATAACACCAGGGCCCAGCTGCAGTCTCAGTGCCATGGCTGTGAGTCCAGAGCTATTCCAGGAGAGTTTCCCAAGTTTTCCAGCTTACACCTGGCTCAGAGATTGGAAAACAGCCCTTCAGCAACCAGCTACCTGCTTGTTCAGCTCAGAGCTACTGCCGCCTGTGCAATTTGGGGGCAGCTTTTCTAAGCACTCCAGGGTGACGTTTCATGGGGGTCAAGATAATTTCATGCCATTTTCTGCATCAGCTAAAATCGTTTTACTGCAGAAATAACCAGATCTGCAAAAAACCCACCCCAGTTTGGCTACACTGCAAAGGAGGAAACTGAGGTCATGGTGTGAGACATGTGATGCTCCTGGCATGGCAGGGTGCTGTGGGCACCACTGGAGCCAGTGTCCCCTGGGAAGGGTGGCAGATCCAAGCACAGGCTCTTGCCAGCGAGCAGAACTGACTCCAGTCTCTTTCTGAAAAAAAAAAAGATGATAAATTGTGCTGCAATTGGTGTGTTAGGCAAGTCAGGTTAGGCAACCGCATCAGGTCTGCTGGCCTGAGAAGCTGCAAGCTCAGAACTGATCCAGTATGTGAAGAGTGGATCTGGATCCAGTTGCAGCTCTGTGCTTTCTCAGGGAGGACTGTTTCAGGCTATTTTTTGAGTCAGACAAGCGTCTGAATATAAACCTCCTGCTTCTTGGTAACATCTGTGCCAGAAATAATATATTTCTACACTGTTAAAAACCTCACAAATTGGAAGTGAAAGCCCATGAAAGATTTGGAGAATTACAGCACAGCCTTTCTCCACTTGCAAGGCAAGTTGGTCAGTGTGCCAGCACTGTTTGGGCAAGTGGCTTTGCCAGCAAACAAGAATGTAATTATTCAAAAGTCATCTGATGGGGGGTGGGAAGAAATTAAAAACATTTGAAATGCCCTCATTTCACAGGATGTTGCTGTACTGAAAGGGACAGCCTCCAAAGGATGTTGAGGTTTGTCCTCCCTACTGAAAATGCTCATAAAGGGCTAAAAAGGAATTTTCAAAAACATTTTGAACAGCAAGCACTGTGTCAGCATCCCTAGTTTTAGCCACCATTATTAGTTCCTGGAATTTACAGTTAAAATTTTACAGATACATTCTTTAAAGATAAAAATTTCTAGTTGTTATTTTTAATTCCCACTGAACACACTGACATATTTTCTTTTTTTTTTTTTTTAAATCTATGTGCAGTGTAAAGCACAGATTCAGCAGTGTGATGTTTATTAAACCCACATCACATGTGTAAAATTCCTGTGGTTTCAGCTGATGGAGACAGTCTAACTGCCTGACAGAGCAGTGAGAGTGCTCAGGTTAATATCACAGGGGTTTAGGAGCAGCACAAAAATACTTGGGTGTCTCTTAAGGAATTTTCAACTGGTTTAATTGTTTGGGGGAGACAAGCCCCCCAAAGGGAGCTGAAGTTCTCAGTCTGCTCAGGAAGGCTGAGCTCAGCTCTGGCATCGTGAGTGCTTGCTAAGGATGCCTTCTCCTCCTTGCACTCTAAAAGCAGGGTAGTGGTGCCAGTCTCCAAATGATCTTTGGTGATAAAATGCCAGTTTTAACGAGTCCCTGACTAGTCCTCTGCAGGATTACTGGTTACCAGTTACCCCCCTGCCCCATCCCACACATCCAGCTCCATTCTGATCCAATTAAAACATCCTGCTTCCTTTCCAAGTACAAAACTTCTGGATTTGTAGCTGCTGTACAAGTCAAGCACCTTTTGTGAAGTGGGCTTCTCTTTCTGGGTACAGGATCAGCACTGTATTGCTAACGTAGTCTGTACTGTTGTATTTAAACAAAACTAAAGTATTAACCTCTAAAAATCGGCTGCTGCTCAGTGTTTGGTGATGTTTCTTAGTGTACATTTCTGTATTGACAATGGGTCCTCGTGCTGTGAGCTGCTGTGGGAGGGCTGGGGGACTTTTGACCTAGAATCTGACCACAACCGGGACTTCTCCATCCCTGTATGCATGGGATGAAGGGAAAGCTTTGATTCCTTGCTCTTCCAGAACAAGTGGCCAATTTGGTGGATGCCGAATTGCCAGTACTGAAAAGTGCCCAGAACGGTCCAAATATTTCTGTTCAGTGCAAAAGTCATTGTTACTTCTCCGTGTATTTCTAAAGCCCCGTTTCTGCTGTACTGGAGAGCAGAATTTCAAGAAGGGAGGGATGTGCCTGGGAGGGATGCTGTGGGAAGTAAAAGCAGAGGGGTTCCATGTGTCCCTTTTCCTCCCCCTCAGTCTGTAGTGTACTGCCACGGAGGGCGGATCGGGTTCTTCCAGGGGGACATCCGTCTCCTGTCCGACGACATGAAGGCCCTGCGTCCCACCATCTTCCCCGTCGTGCCGCGCCTGCTCAACAGGATGTACGACAAGGTGAGTCTGTTGGGTGGGCTCTTCTTGGAGGAATGAAGTTTGATGTCCCTTCAGTACAGTACTTATGTGGAAGAATTCCCTTAGTCATGGAGTTTTCCCAAGCAGATTACGCTATTTCTGCCTTCCTGCAAACACATTCTCATGCTGTGTAAATGACACAGCTCCTCCAATCTCTGAGTCTGAATTATGACGATTTACACAGGCTCCAGACACAGCTGTGTGAATATGAAATCCCTCTCTTTTAGCATCATTCCCTGTTCTCACTGAGCTTACCAGTGACATTTCTAGACACAAGGGATTTGTTCATCACAGAAACATCAGTCAAACCTGGCTGCACAAGGACTTTTTGTGCCCTTCAACCAGTTTTGCAACTTGAGTTTCTCTTTCTGGTGGCAGCAGAAAATCAGTAACTTCAAAAAGCCTATGAGGATTTAGGTAGTGTAAATATGAGGGTGGCTTTTGGATTTAGAAATCCTTAAAACTGAGGTAAAGGTATTGCAAGGTATTTAAAACAGGCACGTCTGGTCATCAGGCTAAATCTGATGAGCTGGGAATATTTATTCCTCAGAAGACTTATCCTCTAAAGACGAGCTTAAGCACAAGCTACCGATTTAATTTTTCCCCAAGGTCAGGACTGTTGGGTCAGGGGGTCTGGTGCCTCATTAGAGGGATGGGCACTGAGGATTTCTTGTTTGTTGAGGTGTAGTTTGTGCAGGTGCCTGATTAAGCTTAGGTAAGTGCAGCCCCATCACAGCACCAGGCAGCACTGAGACCTGCTCCAGTGTTCACATTGCTCATTCCCTGTTGTTTAAATTGCATGACTTCACTGAATCCTATCATGGAAATCATATAGAAATAGCAGCCCTCTCAGTCTAGTCAAAACCTGCACCACCATCCTGCCTTTTTTCCCCAAAGGAACAGCACGTACAGCAGGGAATGGAGTGGAACACGCCGCTCCTTCTCCCCCACTACCAAAGCCCGGGGTGGCCTTGTTCAGCTGTGCTGCAAATGCAGCTGTACCCCTGGCTGGGTGGCTGCAGTGGGCAGAACAGCTGCTGATGTGCTCTCTCACCCCACGCTCCTGCAGATCTTCAGCCAGGCTGACACGTCCCTCAAGCGCTGGATCCTGGAATTTGCTGCCAGACGGAAAAAGGCGGAAGTTCGAAACGGCATCATCAGGAATGACAGTTTGTGGGATAAACTTTTCTTTAATAAAATACAGGTGAGTGATTTAAGAAGTGAGTCTGAAGTCAAAGAACTGTTGCTTCTTCTAGCAGTGACTGGTTTTCTGCCAAGGGACATTTAGATATTAGGAAAAGTTTCCTCATAGGAAGGGTTTTCAAGCATTGAACACTGCCCAGGGCAGTGGTGGAGTCACCATCCCTGAAAGTGTTCAGAAAATGTGTGGATATGGCACTTGAGGACATGGTTTAGTAGTGATGGTGCTGGGTTGACATTTGGACAGTTGATCTCAGAGATCTTTTCCAACCTTAGCAATTCTATGATTCTGTGACTCCCTGAAGTCAGCGTGGTCCACGTGCCTGGTGATGAACTTTGGGCAATTGCTACTCACCAGCAAAGAGCAGACTGGAAAATTGAACAGAAGAAGGAAACAGAACACAGTTTGTTGTTCCATGAAGTTTCCCCAGGTGTTTTTATTTATGTTTTAATTTTTAAACACCATGCACAACGTCAATATTTCAGTTCTCTTAGGGATAGCTTTCCAGAGGGGAATGGAGAAACACAAGGCAGACCAGGATGGCTTTTGCCACATCCCTCTTCAGCAGCACCAGGAAACCACTTATTTATGGAATAGTGCCAAAAATCTTTTGCAGCTCTCAGATCCAAGCTGTGCCCCTGCTCAGGCTCCACGGAGGGATGTGATGCTGTGTGGAGGCACTTCCCTCTGCCAGGTGAAGTTGCCCAGAAGAAGGATCGACACCAGGGTAGCTGTCACCCCCTTTGTTGCTCGGGTGCTCTGCCTTGGGGGCACAGGACACCCACCCCAGGCTCTGCCCATGCCTGTGGTGAATGGTTTCTCCTCACTCATGCCCAGTGACAGGCAGGGAGAGGATTGTGTCAAATCTATTCCAGGAATGAAATTCAGGAAGGTCATGAAGATCAAAGAGATGTTGCTCCAAAGTTTCTCTACAGATAGGATTAGATTTAGGGTTGGGTTTCAATTGGGCATGTTCAAATCTGGTTTTTTTTCCTCGGAAAACAAGAATAAGGGTGTAAAGCAAAATGCACACAAGAGTCATAGTTTAGCAAGAGAGGAAAGAAATCAGAATGCCCTGCTGTGTGCCACACGTCTCAGTTAAAAAAAAATATTAAATTGCCTTTAAACCAGGTCTTTTGGGCTCTGTACTACTCCAGGAGGCTCTGGTTACTTCATTTTTTAATTGGATAACTTATATGGAGACACTCCACTTTATTTTTAACTAAAGAAACTGCCTGTATTTGTGGTCTGTGGATTAGTTGTCCTCAGTGTGCAAAGATAGCAGAGTTCACCCAGCCAGGAGCAAGCCAGGCTGCATATTGATGCAGGGGCTGGCGAGACGGGCAGGCTCAGTCAGCAGTTGTTTGCTTTTGTGCTGGGTTTTCTTTTTCACTTTTAGAATAAGGAAAAGGAAATGAAGGGGGAGGAGAAAGAAGTAAAATGGGACACAGGAATTGATGTAATACCCTCCAGAAATATTTGAAGGTCATCTGCCTTAAAAAAGGGACAGCATTATTTGAGAGGCAATTCATTAAAACCAGTGAGGTGTAAATAAGCAAAGAAAACTGGATGGGGGAAGAGTCTGCTTTTTCCCAGCAGTTCCCAGAGCCAGGTCTGCAGCCTGCCCAGGCACAGCAGCCACAGGAGCTGAGGCTGTGCAGCTTGTCCTGCCAGGGATCTGGGGACTCCTTCCTCTGCACACTGAATGGGGGTTTATCCCTGAGGAAAGCTTCAGAGCCAGTCTGTATTTCCACATCACAGAATCACAGAATGGTTTGGTTGGAAGAGACCTCGAAAATCATCTCATTCCAACCCCTGCCATGGGCAGGGAACCTTCCACGTCTGTCCTAGAGAGGGCACTTTGTGCAAGCTCTGTGTAAGCAATGCTCACCTTGCTGCTGGTTTTGCCATCTGTAGGAGCTTCTGATGCTTTTCTTTTGCTCCCAAACAGGCCAGTCTGGGGGGCTGTGTCCGCATGATAGTGACAGGAGCTGCCCCTGCCTCTCCCACTGTCCTGGGCTTCCTCCGCGCCGCCCTCGGATGCCAGGTGGGCTCGGGGGGCTCCTCGGGGCTGTTCATCCACTGCTAGTGAGAAAACATGGGATTTGAGAGAGGAGAGGGGTTAGACTCCCAGAACTCCATTTAGGGCAGCTGTGCCAGGATGGATCCAACAGCTGCAGCAGGGCTGGGGTGGCCACAGAGCCCTTGGGGGGCTGTGCTGGGAGCAGCAGGGAAGAGCTGCCTTTGCTGTGGGCACCTCCCAGAGAAACCCCAGAAGCTCATCCCACCTGCCTCTCAGTGCTGAACTGAGTGTGTGCAATTAAATGTGTCTGTGCTGGGAACATCAGTACAAGAGTTTTATTCTCTGTATAAATGGAGAGAGATAATCTTCAGACATCAGTCTAACCCACTTAAGATGTCCACTGCATTATTTCTCTGTGATTAGGAAGCCCAGGGCAACTAAAAGGTCTCATTCAAGAGCCTAAAGTTAGGCAGGAAAAAAAATAAGAAGGCGTATTTTCAAAATGTCCCACAAAAATACCTTTTTTCCCCGCTAATAAATTCCTTTCATAGAGCAGCATATTTCTTGACTCAAAGGCTAAGTGTTTACCTTGTCTTCTCACTATTTTCAGCTCTACAGAGCCATGGTCATTTCCAGTCCTGGAAATGAAATGTTGTACCCAGTAGGAGCCAGGGACAGTGTCCCTGTGGGAGATGTGCACCCCTGCATTGCAGCTGCAGGATCAGCTCCCAGGGCTGTGCCACAAGGCAGTGCTTGGGAGTTCAGCCCGTAAATGAGAAATTTTCTGTGCCCTTTTAAAGATACCCATCTCTTTGTCAGGTTTATGAAGGTTATGGCCAAACAGAATGCACAGCTGGATGCACCTTTACAACTCCAGGTGACTGGACATCAGGTAATGATTTTCTTGCACCATTCACAGAAATAAAAGAAATGCACATTTCTTTAGAAAACTCTGGACATCAAGGCCAGGTTGGATGGGGCTTGGAGAGACCTGGGCCAGGGGAAGGTGTTCCTGCCCATTACAGGGGGGCTGGAACAAGATGAGTTTTAAGATCCTTTCCAACCCAAACCATTCAGTGATATTTGAAAATAGGTTCTATGTCCAAAGAGGAGGTTTGGGTATTTAGTCTTAATAGTGCAAAACCTTAATTGAGGAAATTATTTCTGCACACAGACACAGCTCCTGCAAGAACACCCAGTATATCTACAACTATGCAAGTAACTAATAATAAAATGCTAATTATTGTTTATAGGAGAGATGACAAGTGACTTGATAACTTTGATTTCCAGGTCATGTAGGAGCCCCTTTGCCCTGTAACTTAATCAGATTGAAGGATGTGGAAGAACTGAATTATTTTGCTTCCAAAGGAGAAGGAGAGGTAGCAAATCACATTTTTATATCAAATTCTCATTAGTTAACACTGTATGAAGTAGTTATGTAGTTATAGAAGCGTTTGACCTTTGTAAGGTGCATGGTTGCTGATGTGTTACATATTACAATCAGGAAAGGAAAAAGGCAATTTAGCAACAGAGCAGCAAAGCATTAATTAAAAAGGAGCTGTGACAGTACTTCCAGCCTGATTCCTTGAACAGTTAAGACTGAATTAATTAGTTCAGCTAAAAAGAGCTGAATTGCTATGATTTCTACATTGCTGTTATTTCTATACTGCACAAAAATTCAACTTATTGAAATAACCTTGTTATTTTTAATTGCAAATTGAATGCAAATCAACTTCAAGCAAATCGGTTTTGTAAACCCTAGTTCATATTACCATTAGCTTGGGAAAAAAATGCACAGGTATTTTTATAACCCAACCTATTTTAATTTCATGGAGCACAGCGATTAAAATATTTCAATTCTTGTGAGTTACTGCTTAATTTGTATTTACAGCAGAGTAAGAAATTAATTTGTCATCACCCCTGGCTCTTTTTCAGATCTGTGTGAAAGGACCCAATGTGTTCAAGGGTTACTTGAAAGATGAAGAGAAGACGACAGAGGCGCTGGACCAGGAGGGCTGGCTGCACACGGGAGACATTGGGAAATGGTTACCTGTGCGTACGGGTCACACACTGAGTTCTCATGGCCATTCTGTTATCCCATGTAAATTTTCAAGGACTGAACTTAAATTCCCAAGCAGATTTATCTTTGCAAAGGATTAAGTTTATATTTGGCAGGGTAAGCTCGATGTGTCAGTGGAGTGTTTGAAAGCGCAACAGGCAGTGGAAAGCTCTGTTAAAGCCAGGCTGCTTGCTGGGTCTCGATGGTTAAATAACTTCTCTGGGAATTCTCATTTCTTTCTCCTGACAGAACGGGACTCTTAAAATTATTGACCGGAAAAAGCACATATTTAAACTTGCTCAGGGAGAATATATTGCACCGGAGAAGATAGAGAATATCTACATCCGCAGCGACCCTGTTGCCCAGATCTATGTCCATGGAGACAGCCTGCAGGTAAGAAACAAGTCTTCAGAAGATCTTACTTTTCTCTTTGTAGACAGAAGATGGGGAGCTGGGCATGAACGAGGGGAAAGTGTGAGTGGATCACACCACAGTGTCTCCATCCTGCTCTGGAGCTGGCTGCCAGCCAGGCAGGAGCTGCGCTGCTGGTGTGACCCTGAGCAGCTTGGAGCAGGCTGTGGCCAAAGATCAAGCCTTTAAATTGGCTTTGGTGTCACCCTTTGGGTCTCTAATGCTGTCCTTTGCCACTGTGCCTGCGGTGAGCCAGGCCAAGGCAAAGCCACTGCTGCCCTCCCACCACTACCTGCTCATTCTGACCAACCCTGTCCCGTTTATTTGCACATTTATACACACATGGACAGCTGCTGAAACCATGCAATTCATCTCTGCATTCACTGCCCACAAACATGAGCTTTCCCTTGGCATCAGAGTTTGCCTGGGACTTGCAGGGCTGTGAACTGCAGGTATATAAATGACAGGGGCTATGTTCTGCTCTAGCTTGTGCCTCTGAAAAACAGGAGGTATTAATGTCCAAGCACAACACAAACCCAACTGAGGGTGTTAAAATTGTTGCCAAATGCAGGAACAGTGACAGAGAACACTTTTTTCTGAGAAAAAGGCACAGACATCAAAATATGCTCCACTGTGGCATGTTAGCAAATTATTGACATAATTAAACACAAAGTGATAAACACACAGAAATTCACTGGACTTGTGTATTCACTTGAATGTGGTTCAGCTTTTGCCTGCAACTCTCCTTCTCCTTCCCCTGCAGGCCTTCCTGGTGGGAATTGTGGTGCCTGATTCTGAAGTTATGCCAGGCTGGGCAAAGAAAAGAGGGTTTGATGGAACATATGCAGAACTCTGTAAAAATAAGGTTTGTGTCTGCAGGGCAGACTTTTTTTCGCTCCAGCATTATGTGTACACAATACTGTGTCTGAATAAGACCTGTCATGGGTCTTCTCTGTGACCGGTGACAGGACCTGAGGGAGCAGCATGAAGCTGTGTCAGGGGAGGTTTAGGTTGGATGTTGGGTAAAGAGTCTTCACCCAGGGGGTGGTTGGGCACTGAACAGGCTCCCCAGGACGTGGTCACAGCACCAAGGCTGACAGAGCTCAAGAAATGTTGCTTGGACAGTGCTCTCAGGCACAGGGTGGGATTCTTAGGGCTGTCCTGTGCAGGGCTGAGAGTTGGACTCGATGGTCCCTGTGAGTCCCTTCCACCCCAGGGCATTGTGTGATCCCATGACAAGGATCCCAGCCTTATTTATACGTGTTCTATAATGCTGAGTAACTGCATTGGGTCACATCAGTGAACCCTGATACCACTGAACCATCCCACTGGTGTCTGTGGGCAGTGATTGTGCAGCACAGTTTGGCAGATGGCTGAAGCACTGTAAATTAAACAGCTATGTCACATAGCTGGTTTGACAATAGAACTTTACCTTTCATACCAAGGAGACATAATATCACCACACAAGTTCTTTAATGTTTGTACTCTTCATTAATAGAATATTTGTTAGTTATGTATTAACTCTCAATAAAGCACTTGAACTTTACTCAGAAACATGTTTTTTGATGAATCATAGAATCAACAATGAATAAACAGTGAACAATAGGATGAACAATGAGCAATAATTGCATGCAAGGTTGACTCTGATAATTCATGAGGAATTTCTGTGTTTTAACCCAGGAACTGAAGCAAGCAATAATGGAAGACATGGTACGGTTGGGGAAGGAGAGTGGGCTCCACTCCTTTGAGCAGGTAAAATGAAACAATTAACACATCACTCAGTGGGGTCAGACAGGCAATTTGTTTGTATGGAAGGGGAATTTGTCAGCATTTATTACTTGTTGCAGCTGCACACGATGTTTTTAGAAAAAGCTTTATTGCTGGCAAGTTACACTTGTTCCTTTGAAAAAATGTATATGCTGTGATTCTGCCTCCCAGTCGTGCTTGAAATTTGAATTAAAGTTTTGAATGAAAATTTTGGGTGCAGAGGTCAAAATCTAAGTCAGGGACATGGATAATCTCCAGACTGACAACCAGAGGTCAAGATAAACATCTGCAGGAGTCTGACTCTTCTGCCACTGAAAGCTCTGTTAGAAACTGGGTCACTAATTACCAGTCTTATACCTGACCTCAGAATGCTTCTGGTTTCTTTATTTTCAGTCTGGGCACTAATTCTTTCCGGGTGCTTCTGTAAGTACTTCTGCAACAGAGCTACAAACACCTCAGGAGAGATCTGAAATCAGCTGTGGATTACACAGCATTAAAACCACAGCAAAATTATCCACCCCATTTTAAAACGTCAAAGGCTTATTTCTGTTAAAATAATGAACGTCTTAATTGTTACATATAATTAGCAAGGGCCCTTTTTCTTTTGTTTACACTGTTTCTGGGTGATAATTCTAATGAGTAATTCACCACATTGGAGTGGAGCAGAAGCATCGTTAAACATAACCCTGTTATTCTTCATTTCTCAGTTACCTATGCAAATGAAAGGATAGCCAAAAGAAATTAATTTTTAAAAATTTGATATAAAGCACAGTTTATAATGCTCATAATTGTCTGTGCTAGTAAGTCTGGTTTGCCTTTGCCATGGTTTTCACAGTATGAAATATTCTCAAGTAATCAATTCTACCAGCAGTTTGCAATTAGTAAAGTATGAAGTAGAAGGAAAGCCTTGCCATCTTTCTAAAAACTAGAATAAAATAATAATAGGTTAGAATAAAAAAATACATGTTTTAATTGTCAAAACTAAACAGCTTCAAAACTTCATCTCTCTTGCAATATGTGATCTTAAAATCAAACTTTGAGTCAGATATTGTAGCTGATGTTCCTGTGGGATGGGATCCCCTGCTTGTGTGGGATACTCTTTATCATCCCTGTCCTCATCTGCACCTGGATCTCTGTCTTGGAAATGACAACTCTGGCTTCTAAAACCATCAGCTTCCAGGCTCTGAAAGCTGGTGCAGCAAGTGGGGGGAGCATTAATAGCATGGATTCTGATTTCACGAAGGATGTCACGGGGGGAGGAATGGGAACAGAAAATGGATTTGCAGCCTATATATTCCTGCAACTCCCAGCCGAGCAAACTGCAAAGCAGTCTGACTTGGGGAATCACAAAAGCAGCAGATGGCTGGGGAATTTTGTCTTAAATCAGTGGACTATGACCAGTCAGGCAGCAGTTGTCTGCTTTCTCCCACACCAGCAGGGGAAGGAAAAGCTCGCTCCCATCTGTGCTGCCAGGCTCCCCGCTGTGCTCGGAGCCACCGCCTCCAACAAGGGCAGCCTTGTGAAATGCTGTTTGCACAGGCTGGGGGATTTTATATTGCTGTAATTAGCTAAAATCCTCTTCAAACATCATCATCATCATGCACACACTGCCAGCCTTCAAAGCTTCACGATAATTTTGCAAGACTGAATCGGTGCTGCTTACTCCTGCAGCGGGGTTAAGGTGATGTTCCCTGGCACAGCTCCCTGTCCTTGCCCGCTCCCCCATCGCCCTTGGGCTGTGTGAACCTGCAGGGACGACATCCCATATGGTGCCACTGTCCCTCCTGTGCTGCCTCGCTCTGCTCTGGCCTTGGTTTCGTACAGAAAAGAGGTTTATGTGCTCGTTTTCTTGGAGAGCTCCCTTCTGTGGGCAGGGGAGGGAAATCCTGGGGTAGAGTGCCCTGGACTCCAGGCGCCGCCGGAGGGAAGCACAGCATAAAAAGTTACACTTATCCAGTGTGGTGCCTGAGCCTTCACTATAAATGTGTCCCTTTTTTATTTTAGGTCAAAGCCATTTACA
This sequence comes from Corapipo altera, assembly GCF_003945725.1. NCBI lineage: Eukaryota > Metazoa > Chordata > Aves > Passeriformes > Pipridae > Corapipo > Corapipo altera. Next base: position 14,750,970 of record NW_020884887.1, on the reverse strand, counting down.
TTCACTCTGATATGTTCTCGGTACAGAACGGTTTGTTGACACCAACGTTAAAGGCCAAGAGACCAGAACTAAGAGATTACTTCAAAAAGCAAATAGAAGAGCTATATTCAAGCATCTCCATCTGAAATCATGGGAAGGAGAATCTCCTGAGTAATGGACTTCATAGCAATATTAGAATAATACTCAAAAAGTACAGAGCCAGAATGACACTGCTGAAATGGATAAGCACCTGAATCTTATATTTGAGCCTTTCATTGTTCTAGGATTTCACCACTAACCACATTTTTCCTTCTTTTTTCCATCAGGTGTGATACAATTTCTTTTTTACTCTATGCACAGGGTACTACTAAGAATTATGCTAAATTGCCACAAAATATACAGACATTTCAATCTATGACTAAATTATGGAAACTTATTAATAACTACAAACATTTCTAATTAAAATAGGGAAAAATTCAGGTATGTCTGTTAATATTTGATTGTATATAACCTAATACATTAAAAACTAAAATTATGGATAATTCAATAATGTGGTCTACCTCAAACAATCAGTGATTGATGGTGAAAGTGAAAGTCTTATTTTCTCTGATTTGGAACTTCAAGATGGATATTGGTTTATATATGAAGTGATAGTTTTTATATTTTCCAGGACATAAATGACATTGATTTGATTTAATCATTAATGACCTAACCAGAATAGAAATAGGAAGGAATCTCCTGCTATTTGTACTTAATAGACCTATTAGTATATTACATCTAAATGTTACCTTGAACTTGTAAGAACAGGGTAGGCAGCGATAGGATAGAGTTCCCTCTGTTTCCTTTTCATCCCAAGGCAGTTTATCCATGGCATGCTGAGTCTGCACTCGGGCTCCTCCAGCCCAGTGCACTCATGGACACCTGAACTGCTCAAACTGAGAAGGTTGCAAAAGCATTGCTGGCTCTGAGGCGGCTTTTGCTGGGAGTTCCTGATAATCCACACGCTCCCAGTCCCCAGTTTGTTACTTTACACGCTGCTAATCCTGCGTAGTCCAGCTGGACTAACTCCCTCTCGGAAACAGCGCTGAAGAAATGGAGCCCAGGGAATAAGCTGTGATTCTGGACGGGGCTTAGCACAAAGAGTGAGTTTGGGAAGAGGCCAGCCTGAGGCGCAGCAGTGCAGGGCATCCTTTGTCTGGCCACGGAAGGGGAAGGAATACTGCTCCCAAAGGGCCATGGGGATGGTGAAAGGCTGTGTTAGCCATCCCTGTGCCAGGTGTCACGGGATGGCAGAATCCTGGATGTGGTGGCAGAAAGGCCTGCTGAGAAAACATCTCCATGTCCAGACGTCTGGGAGCATCAAGTCCCCCTGGCATCACTTCCAGTGGCCTCTCTGGGATAAGCAGCAAGTTGTCTGGATGAAACCTTAGATTTCTGTGGTCATCAGAAAGCAGAAAAGTCTCATAAGGAACAGGACCAGACTCTAGAGCTCTCTCCTGATACAAAGCACGGTACAAAACAATGAGAAGACTGTCATGTCAAGTTGCTTGAATACGTGGACTGTCGATGGCTTCTTTCTGCTAAACAGGATCCTAAATATCTGTGTATTGTACTAGCTGCTGTTTGCTGCACCAGTGCATACTAGCATGGAGCTGTGCCTGCTAGATCTTTGCTAGGACAGTGAAAGCACACATTTTTTTCTCTTAAACTGGAATTCGCTGTAGACTTTTGAAGCTAAAGGTTAAAATTTTTAATCTAAACGGTCTCTTATTTTCCCTCTGAAATTCCGGTGCATGCTTCCAAATGAAATAAATCGAATTAATGGGTTAGTGTTACCCGAAAACTGATTTATTGAAGTGATTTCAGAATAAAATGATACAAAGGAAACCACAGCAGTAACATAATGACTCATAAAGAATGTGGCGATTTGATTTATCAGATGTGCAAGTGTTTGTCTGAATCCCTTTTTGCGCCCGATTCCTCATTTGATTCCAGTGCAATGACTCATATCAGTCCAAAGCAACTACGAAATATCTGAGATCTGCTGGGATCACACAGTCATTTTTCACCAATGTACGCAGCAAGAGCATCGCTGGGGAGTTTGGGTGCACCACGTCAGCAGAGCACGGGAATTACTGTGTCAAATTTGGCTCTTTGGGTCAAGTCAGAAAGGATTCTTATCTCGGCGGAGTCTGGTTCATCTCCTTTTTGTATCTGCCAAAAGACAGTCATTACATACACAAAGCTCCAAAGCAATGGAGAATTAGATTCAGTACAATTTCCTGTCTGTTTTAATGGGACAGGGTTTTAAAATAAAAAAAACCCAAAGCCTAGTCATCCCTATAAGTAGAGAAAAGCTACTTTTTCACTGACCTTTTTCTACCATTTGAATGTAATTTACTTTTTTCCTAAGGTGATTGCAGGCTTTTCAGGACAACTAAATTCTGTGTAAGTATAAAAGATCCCACTGTAAGTTTATTTACAGCTCAGGTGGCTGTTATTTTTACATATATAATGCTGAATAATGTATCTGTCTTCTTCTTTTGGTATTTGATGCAAAATGTCAGATGCACAAGAGCCAAAGAGATGAACACTGAAAGAATAAGAAATTAAAAATACAGACTTGGCCACACTAGAATGATGCAAAATCTGGGAGAAATTGTGTTGTCACACCAAAAGTGTGAATGCTTTCAGAACTTGTGAAAAGTTATATAAATAAACTAAAAGCTCTCTTTTATACTCTCTTGTGTAATCAGATTTTCCTCTGCAGGTCGCTCTCTCTTGCCATAATCATAACAGTGCTCTAAGAGATTAACACTTGAAAAGTGTAAGGCATGAGCTCAGCACAATCTTGCTTCTCTTCAAATTCTAGGAATATTTATTTTGCATCGAGCTTTCTTAAACTAAAACACTTCTTGTGACCACCAAGGAAAAATAATCCCCAGGGCTGTCCAATAACCAGTTGTTTGTTTTTTTGGGTTTTCTTTTTCCCCTCAAGATAACTAATTGCAAAATTAGTTTCTATTATTCATCTTATTTAAAGAGCAGAGACTCTTTTTGCAGAGTACTGCATTCTCAGACACGTTAAACATGGGAGGTTCTTCCTGAGCCTGGTGCTATGCCTCTGGAATCACTGGAAGACTCTCATATTTAAAAACCAGAATAAAATACATTTTGCTTAGTTATGTATTTTGTATGTTCTTTGCTCAATGCATTGCACAGAGAAAATACCATTCTGCCAAGATGCACCAAGTGTGAGCAGAAACCAGACCAGAGTCTTAACCCCACGTGGGCAGGAAACACATGGAATAATCTGTCCTGAAAGGCACATTTGCAGTTTAAAATGCTTGATGCACATCAGGTGAGAGAGAGACGGTGAGTTTGTGTTGATAAAGTACTATTTTGCAATCTGTCCTCACTGTTAGTCAGCATCTGTCAGCATCAGTAAAGTCCAGTCTCGTTTTTGCCATGAATAAGAAATTTCTCACGTATAACAAAATAATCTGACTCGATCTTCTGGAATTAAAAAATTAACTTGGAATTTTTTTTTTTTAATTTTATGTGTGTTAAAAGCACAAACTGCTGATCTATATGTAAATAAATGCTACAAGATGAATGTAAACTGGGAAAGAATATACTATTTTTGCATGGTAGTAGGTTATTTAAAGACCTCTTGATGCCTTACAGAGAATTTGGAAAAGCATTTTATTTAGAGGCAATTCTATTGGCATACTTTTTGTATTTTAGCTCACTTTGGTTTTCTCTGGGGGAAAAAAATCAGAATTGGATCTTTGTTTCTTCTTGGAATTAACATTCTTCAGTATTTTGCACATGTGGTGGTTTCTACATCACCTTTTGTCCTGTGAAATGGGGAAGCTTTTCAGAGAAGAGATCTAGATGCTTGTAGTCTGGGAGGGAAAAAGGTTTAGATCCCTGGAATTGCTCCAAAATGAAATGTTTTCTGAGGCATCTGGAGCCCCTTTAAGCCCTTCATTTCAGCTTTTTGTTATGTATTTTAGCAAAGTAAAAGCAGTGAACAAATGAGGTATTTTGGTGAGTGTTGCTTATTCTATTTTCAACTGAAAGTGAAGGGGGTTAAAATATAACGTATACATTTGTGTAAAAAAAATCTTAACTGTAATTAAAGATTTTTCAGTTTTGGTATATTAGCATGTATATCAAAAAATCATCTATGGAAACTTTTGTAAAGAACTAACTTTTCACCTTTCTCAAAAGTGCTCATGAGATTTTCTTGTGGACTGACATACAATAAAAGCTCTTTTTTAAAAGCTGTTGCTCCTCCAGCGACACTCTGTCCTCACCATGGTTATGAAGTTGCTCAGAATGCGTGCCTAGATAAATGTGTTGTAAAAATGAGAAATTATGTAAAATAAAATAATGACCAAAGGACTATTGGAACATGAGATTGATTGTAGCAATCTCCTACGAAAAAAAATTGTTGCAAAGCTCTCTGAAGGTGCAGAAGTCTTTCTGTAATTCTTTTTTTTTTTTAATTTTAAATCAGTAATAACATAGCCAAATGTATATGCTTGTTTAATATGAATTGACAATTGGGAATGCATAGTATTTTTTCAGACTATGTGTCTAAACCAATAAAATTTCAAAACATTTGGGCTCTATTCCGGTTTTTGCGTGCACTTGCATCTCCTTTCGCTTGGAAATCCAGGGATGCCTGGAAGTGTCCAAGGCCGGGATGGACGGGGCTTGGAGGCACCTGGGACAGTGGAAGGTTTGGAAGGCGGTGGGACTGGATGGGCTTTACGGTCCCTTCCAAGCCAATCCGTTCTGTGGTTCTGTGAGTTTGCTTCATTACATGAAACATTTGAGCTACGAGATCCCTCACAGCTGGAACACGGCAGTGAAGAGGGTATCACACACATGATTTATTTACTCCGTTTTCATACAGGGTTTTCTTTACTCAGAGGGTGGGGAGGCCCCGGCACACGTTGCCCAGAGCAGCTGTGGCTGCCCCATCCCTGGCAGTGTCCCGGGCCAGGCCGGACGGGCTCGGATCATCCTGGCAGGGTCAGA
>NW_020884887.1:14745386-14745929 GCF_003945725.1 Corapipo altera | reverse complement strand
CGGGCCAGGCCGGACGGGCTCGGATCATCCTGGCAGGGTCAGAAGGGCCCCGGGCCAGGCTGGACGGGCTCGGATCATCCTGGCAGGGTCAGAAGGGTCCCGGGCCAGGCTGGACGGGCTCGGATCAGCCCGGCACGGCCGGAGGGGTCCCCGCCAGGTCCGGGCCCTCAGGGCGGGCCGGGGCGGCCGCCCCGCGCATGCGGGCGGGGGGCGAGGGGCGGTGTCGGCTGAGGGGCCGCGGGGCAGGGCGGGTTCGCTCGGGGCCAGCGCCGGTGTTCCCGGAGCCAGCGCCGCTTCTCCCGGCCGGCCATGGAGCGGCAGCGCATCCCCCGCGCCGGGAAGGCGCCGCGGAAGAGGCGCCGCGAGTCCCCGCTGCCGGGGGCGGCCGTGCTGCCGGGCCGGCGGGCCGGGCCGCCCCAGCCGTGCCGCCGGAGCCTGTTCGGCAGAGCGGGGCCGCGCGGGGCCGAGCCCGGCTGTGAGCGCTGCCCGTCGGGGCCGGGGCCGGGGCTGGCCGGCCGGGCGAAGCGGCGCTGGCTCCGGGCA
>NW_020884887.1:14727090-14744986 GCF_003945725.1 Corapipo altera | reverse complement strand
CCGGGGTCGGGGCCGGGGCCGGGGGGGCGGGCAGGGCCCCTGCGCTGTGCCCGGTGCCGCGGGGGCCGCTCGGGGCGGTGCGGGCCGGGTGTGTATCACCGGCGGGTCCTCGCCCAGCGGGTGCTGCGTGAGGCTGGGAAGTGGTTTCTTCTTGTCCGTGTCCCTCGCGGCTTGGGGAAAGCAGGCAGCTGTTGTGGGAGCAGGAGGGGTGTTTCCTCTGGTTTGGCTGCTACTCAGTCATAAAGCCACTTCTCTAAAGTGGCTTCCCGCCGTCTGATCGCAGAACGTCTCGAGCTGGGAGGGCCCTGTAGAAAGATCCAGACAAAAGCCTTGCTCCCCTTTGGCAGCATGCTTCAAAAACTGCTCAGAGTTATTGCTCAGGAGCTGCCTCCTTGAACGCAGTGTAGCAGCTACCAAGTTGAGAACTGCAGACCTTTAAGAAACAAAATGCAGTCTGAGGGGAAGGGATGGGATTCAAGACTAACAGAGTAACCAGCTGAAGTAAATGGGGAAGACCAGCATGGGATGTGTAGATCCCATGATGGGCTTGGTAATTTAAAGGTGAGGCTTTCCTGTTCTAACATTTGTTTGTGATAATAGGGTCCAAAAGGTATTATGGGGATGGAAGGGGGAAATAGCTAAAGGTGCCCTACTAGAAATAATAATCTAAATTCTAATATTGAAATTATCATTACTGAACTAAATACTTATTTTTCTCTAGGCCCAAAGAAAAAGGTCTGTGGGAAAACCCTACCAAAAATTAAAGAAAATGTTGAACTCACTGAGGAGAACCCTTCATGCAACCAAAGGTCTGTTAGAACTCATTCAAACACACCATTATTAACATTAGCTAAGCATTTTTATTGTTTTGCTTTGTGAGGTGGCTCTTGGAGCTGTGCAGTCTGAATTATCAGTACACTGATGTTTGTCAGACTATTTATTGGTGTTCCATAAAGACATTTTATAGTTGTTGCCTTTCTCTAAAACAGAAAGGTTGAACTTAGTTCTGTTCTTCAACTGCAGCAATCAAGTGAATGTCAAAGAAACAAGAGACTTGGAAAAAGAAGAAGAGGAATCAGAAGAAAGCAGTGTATCACTGAAGGTGAGAATGGTGTCTTGCTTTTTATCTGCTTGTAATTGTCTGGAGGATAAACCAAATTGCTAAATTGTTTTTATAAACAGGTAAAATTTCCTGTGAGTTATGTGTGTGTACACACGTGTTTTTCAGGCTGAACTTAGAATCTACTGCCTGCATGTCATAGTTTGTATTTAGAGAAATGGTTTAGGATTCTGAAAGTAAGAATTGGGCCTCTAAAAAAAAAAAATTCAAAAGACGGTGAAGTTGATGTCAGTATGCCTTCACTGGCATATCATCCAGGAAAGATTGTAGGATCAAATGATGGGGTGTTCATCATGAATTTTAGAACTATAAATCAGATTGCAGATTTGTTAATGGTGCAAGAAAAAACGTGGCACAAATTATTGTGAATAGCAAGTTTAAGGGGTGAAGTACCAGACAATGAGTTTCTAAGCATCTGCTGGTGTACGTGATATTTAATTGCATTTCTTTGTCTACATCCAGTTCTCTCAAGTTGTTTGTATTGGTATTTTAATTTTAGAAATCCTCAATGATCAGCTTTGAAAGTAAAGAAAGTTTGCAAAATGCAGAAATGACTTCAAGTGAGTATAATGGCAATACCTTATATTATTAAATATACTTTTATATCTATATAAAACTAAATGTAAAATTGATTATGTACTTAGAATTATCTTTCTATAAAAGTACTGGTCTTGTGCTGTTCTTGTGCTGGTTCTGACTGTGTGAAAATTGGAAAGTGAAGGTTTTGAGACCACTGGACTCGTGGTCCTTATTGCAGCAGGAGGCTTTGGTTCACATGAACTGCTTGGAGGCAGCACAAACAGACCTGCAGCACCTAAGGCAGTCTTTTGAGCCCAGCCTGCTGGAAACCACATGATCTTGGTTTTATCACTGACAGAACTAGTTGTGGGCATGAGTTCTTCGGTTTACTCAAACCTGCATTTTTAAAAGCTCGTGACTAAATAGTTTGTCCTGAAAACAAACCTGTTGAAGAATTACCCTGTCAGAGGCTAAATTCTTCAGATGTGCCTTGTGAGCCTTGGGCAAGGAAGGTGTCTTCTCTTAACTTATGGTACTGTAGATTTGGCTTCAGGATGCCCTTTCTTTGCTTCTTCAATTGCATTATGACTCAGTATAAAGTACTGACTTGACAACATTTAGCTCATCACAGGAATGAAACTTAAATAAGGAAATCCTGATGGTTTCTGCAAGATGATGCTTTTCTTTAGCCACCTGTTTTGTCTCTTTCTTTAGGTACAGGAATGACTCTTCCCACAGGTGTTTCAACCTTTCTCATTCAGTGTTTAGATGCCCATTCAACTGCAGATTTTAACAATACTAGTGACAGCCTGCAGAGTTACTCATCCCCTGAAACATTCAGAGATGATGATTCAGGTGAGACTTTGGGGTTTTTTGAGCTTTCTTTAATGTAGAAAATGTGGGGAGACTGTTGAAAATAAAAAGACTGGTGGCCTCTCTGGGTGTGACTCACCAGGTCACATCTTTGCTGCAAGCCAACCTGTCCTCCAGTCTGGAGTGAATCAGGTCCTCGTGTAATTTTCATCACACTTTAAACTTGAAGTATTCACAGTTGATACAAGCTGTTTATTGGGGATGACCCACTGAAGTGCTTTGAGTCAAACTCCTTCCAAACTTTTCTGCAGCTGTTTGAGCCAAGACAATGCTTTCATTTAGTTCCCATCCTGCGAATGTGATTGCTTTCAGTTTGTCACAAATTTAGTAATTGGATAAATTTCAGCATAAGAAGCCTGCACTTATATCTTTTATGTGCAGAAAGAAGTCATTTTTACTCTGGGGACCTTGGCAAGTACAAGAACTCTACTCTACTGGACTCCAGCAAAGCAGTGACCATTGATAAGATAGCACAGATCTCAAATCTTTCAGCAATATTAGGTAATTCTTTTCTACAATTCTTCAGGATACATACATAAACAAATTTCATTCTGGTGCAAGAAACAGGTATAAAATATATAATGATCATTTTATGTAAAGCCTGTCTGCATTTATGTAAGGCCAGCAGCTCCCTGCTGGTGGTCTGTGTTTGCTTCTATTATTGTGCTTTAGAAATTAGTTTCCACTAGAACGTTGTCTGGTCTAAGCTATTTTAGCTTTTTCATTTAAAGTTTAGCTTTTATTTTGTTGTTTTTTTTTTTTTTTTTTTTTTCTAGAACCTGTACCAAAGGATTTTCAGGACCAGAGCATTAGAAGGTAATCTGCACAGCAGACTCTTTGATGCACCTGAGTGTTCAGGTTTTTCTCTTTTGAGTGATCCTTTAAAGAAAGACCAATATGAATAAGCCTCTGCTCCTGCAAACCCTTCTGTGGAGTTTCAGCTACCTGTGTCCTCACTAACTTTGACATTGGTGCATTAAGTCAGGGAAGAGTTTGCCTTACAGACTTCTGGCTCGGCCTTGCAGCTCTAGGGAAGTTGATATAAGAGAACTCAGTGAAGGATTTTATGGAAGAGGAAGGTGACGTTTATTTACAAAATCCCTAAATAAGTTGCTTTTATCCAGTTGCACTAATTCTGTCAGCTTTCCTTCAGTCACAGGCAGCAAAAGGGGTGTGCCCAGGTGCCTGGCCAGGCTTGCTGTGCAGTGCAGAGTATGAAGGGTACCTGTTGTTAAGTCCTTCTGAAGTCTCTGGCATTCTGTGCTCACCCAGGGAAAAATCAGGTTTGGGGGCAGATCTTTTATGTTCTTAAGCAATTGCAAGTATCCTCAGGATAAGCTGTGACTTGATGATAAACTATCAAAGAACTGTAAGGTGTGATGAAGCAAATCTGTAGCAACATTTTCTAAAATAAGCTTTATCCCTTTTCACTCAGCCTATATTTTCCTAGGATTTCTGTATTCGTAGGTTTTTTTAATGTTAAAGTTCATTCAGAATAGTTGTTCACTTTTTTTTCCTCTCCTAGAAAGAGACCATCAAATTGCAATTACAGTTCTTCAGCATTAGGCATTTCAGCTACTCTGTCAGGTAAAATATGACCAGAAGCAGTTGTACTAGCTGTGAGAACAGAATATGCTACCCAAGCTTAAGTGATGGAACACTTTCTAAACCAGGTTTCTACTGGATCATTTGTCCTCCAGCACAGACTCTGTCTAGAAGAAGTATATATTGAAAAAATCTTTCCTGTAAATAAGACTTGGTTCTAATTTATGTGTTAGGAGAAGAAAACAAAACCAACCAACCAACCAAAGTCTCAAACCCTGCATTTTTCCATTTAATCACCCATGATGCTCAATGAAAATTGACATTCCTTATTTAACTTACCTGGGAACAGAACTGTTTGTGTCATGCTCTTTGAACTTATGTCATACCAGCTTCACAAATACTAGTGAGTCCCTGATGGAACTCAGTTCTGATCTGTGACTGATGCAGTTCTGTGGCCCAGGTACCACATAGTTTTCCCCTGCTTAATTTGGAGGGTAACAGCAGCAGAAGTTGCCACTGGCAAAGACTGCAGTGATTATGCAGGTCTCTGCTCCCACAGTGTGTGTGTCCAGCAGTGAATAGCCAAGGGAACATAAGATTAATAAGGAATGGGAGAGGAGTAAAGCAGTCCTGGTGGTGGGGAGAGGGAGATGAGGGCTGTATTGAAGGGAGGAACTGTGTTTACATGGGTGGCTTTGGAATTATTCCTCTTTGAAAACCATCCTGTAAGACATGGGGTGGAAGAGTAGCTGTGGTCTTTGTCTCAAAGTTAATTTAATTTGTTGGAAATCTGTCACAGGAAAAAAGCTCTGTAAAATTACAGCTGCAAGAGAGAGAACTCCAGACCTAAAAAGTGATATGCGCTGTGCTTCACCCTTAGGACCGGACAGCAAGGTGAAGGATCCTTAATAAATCAGCAAGGTTGTGACACAAATGACTTGCTATGGGTGGAAAACTCCACCTAGAGGAGTAGTAGTTCCTGCTACACTTGTGGAAGGGGTGCCTGCAGCCAGGGCAGAGAGTGAGGATGCAGTTGCCTCTCCCTCTCCGTAGAGGAACAGTCAGGGTGCCCCCAAGCTCAGTGTTTTTCAGACTGGGTTTGCCAGTGGTACTGAGTCAGTGTGTAGGGCTTGACTGTGACAGAAGGACTCTCTTTTTTTAGTGCTTACCAGGCTGCAGAGATTTACTTTGTAATAAGAAATGTAATTGTTTCCCTCTTTAGCCTGACAAGCAAACTGCTAAACCCAAAAGGGTGAAGCGTAAGGGAACAGGAAACAATTCTAATCCAGCAGAAGAAGGTTCATCATCATTCAGGCAGCTTGGTGCCCCAGGAAACACTTCAGCCAAATCAGGGGGGTTGACAGCAGAAGTTGTGCCAACCAAACTAACACATGTTGTGGTGGTGAGTATTCCCGTTGGGTCCTGCTCTTTAGCAGTGGCATGAAATGAGAAGTGAGAGTTTTGAATTGTGGCAAAAGTTACAATTAAATAGGAGAAGTGGCAGGAAATGCCACATCTGAAATGTCTGTGCTGCTGTAAACTGGTTCTTTGTCTTAATTTTGGAAAGGACAAGACCAAAAAAAAAAAAAAAGTGAAAGACAGGAATTCAGTTCTTAAATCTGAAGAAGTATTAGTAATTCTAAATTGAGTTCTTACAGTATTGTGTACTAAGGGAATATTGTATGAGTAATAATAAACAGCAAAGAATTTGAATCTGATACTGAGTTCTTCTCTGTTTCTATTTAGCAAATGACTTCCACCATGCTGATGATTGAGGAGAATAAAGCTCTAAAAAATCCTGGTAATGCTCAGCGTGCACAGCTAAAGGTGAGTGTCTGTCCAGGGCTTTTTTGTTTTAATGATCCAAACCAAAGAAATCATTCCTTGTGCCACAGTCCAGTTGTGGCTATACATGTTACTGTGCAAATTGCACCACAAACTGTGATAAATTCTATTAGCTGGACAATTACAAAACCCCCAAGCAACCCAACCTAGGAATCTGGTTTGTATCTTTACAACATCTTCTGATGTAAACCCAGCACCAGTAGCCTTACTTGCACAACCCCTTTAGTACAAATTTCATATTTAAATGGCAGTTTGAATTCTTTGGCAGTACAGGTGGTACAGTACTGCCACTTGTCTCTGCACACTTGAGTTAATGCATAGTAGATTAAGAAATAGAGAACATCAGCGTCTTGTTGCATTCCTAAATAATTTTTTTGAAGTAATAGAACATCTTTTGTATGAGCCAACAAGCATTATCCAGTCTGAATTGTTGTCTGTTATTTAACTGGGTGGTTATTCCTGTGTATTTTGTATTTTGATGGAGCTGTAGCTCAGCTTGTCACCAGTGTGCAAAGCCTCACCTGGGGAAAGCCTGTTCCTGAATACCACAGGTCCATGTGTAAATTCAGAAGAAATTGTTCCTGCATCTCTGAGCTCAGAAAAGGAAATTATTCCTCAAAGTCCAGAAGAAAAGAATATTTTTAAGGTTCTAATTTTATTGCATTTTTTAAATCCAGTTTTAGCATTCTAGTATGTAGTGTACTGTATATTTAAACCTTACAGTATTAAAACAGCTCAAGAGAATGTTCAAGCTCTGAAGCTTTCTCTCACCCTTTACAATAGCATATTAAGTGTACACAAGTAGTCTTAAATATTTTCTAGTGGCATCCCTTGAAATCTGCATTTCACCTGTAATTTCCCTAGAAGAAAGCCAAAAGAATATTTCTTCAAGGGGAATAGTTGTGTGAAGAAATGTTATTAATCTTTTCAGCCCCTGTGTGACAGACAAGAAATCTGCTCCATTGTTAGACTGTCACCACACCAGAGGCCTTCCAGGCTCCAGCAAGTTCCAGTTACCAGGAAAGGGTTTTCCCTTCCCAAAGGAGTGCCTGAAGGTGAGAGAATAAACACTTGGTTCGCTGTGCAGGTGGTAACTGGTTAGTTAAGTGTTTAAGGGTGGGGTTGTTTTTTTTTTAAATCTTAATGATTTGAAAAAATCACAAGGCTGAAAAGAGTAAAAGATGCAGAAAACTTAAAAATCACCACTTTCCCTTAAGGTTTCTGTTCTTTTCTCCTGAAACCCTTAACACAGGGGAAGCTCCTTTCTTCACTTCCTAGATTTTTGTTAAACAGAAATGAGAACTGTGAACAAAACTGTCTCATCACTGCCACAGAGGTAAAACCCCCCTCCCTTTGCCGTCTCCGGTGAAGTTTCTCGGTGTGCCACTGGATGGCACATGTCTTCCGGAGTTTAAAGTAGTTCTTCCCAACGTCTGCAGGTTTTCTGCGAGGTGTGTGTCATTTAACCCAATACAGAGATACTGCCTAAGTGTGACAGCTCTCAAAAATACTGAGTACACACAAATTTTTCATTTGCAGTCTCAGCTACAAATACTCTCCAGTTTTATTTCCAGCTGAGTTACATGCAGCATCTGGAATAGAGGGAAATGCTTTTAAGTGTGTGTATGTATTAATTAATGACACTGATGCTTCTGTACAGGTCAAAGAACTAGGGTGCTAGGTCAGGTGTCCTAGGAAAGTTGTGGTAATACAGAACACAGGTTGTACTTGGTAATCACAAATAGGCAAGTGGTGGTGTCAGAACAAAAGTTTGGGGTTGTTCCTGCTTTTCTAAAGGATCCCGGGATGAGGAATCAGACTGCCTGTGGTGGGGGTTTTATGCAGAATGTTTTATTCTCTGGACAAGGAGTCTTTCAGATGATGCTGGTTTTCATTAGGAGTGTACATGTACTCAAAACTATTGTTCTCTCCTTACTGGCAAATGACCTGCAAGATCCAGACTCCTCCAAACAAATGACAGCCTGGATATCTAGTGAACATCTCAACAGCTCATCAGAGCAATGAGCTTTCTGTTACACTTGAGAATGTGCCACTTGATGGATAGTTATCGCTTTTTTTTTCCCCAGATACTATTACAAGTACCAAAAATTGGATCTGCTGTGAACAGAGATGAGATTTCTGGGTCTCAGCAGGAGTCAAGAGAAGAAATGACCATCTTGTTGCTGTGTCAGGGTGATGGAACAGAACTAACAAATGGCTGGTTTTTTTTTTCTTGTTTGCACATACATTGTTTGAAATTTGGTATTATGTGTTCAGTAAGCTTGTAAGTACTTTACTCAAGTACTTAACATTAAATTATTTTGTACAGCAACTAGATCCTACTCTGGGCATCATTCTGCAAGGACTCCATAAAGATGATTCTTCACTTTGCTTAGATTTTTAGAAAGCACGACTCAAGAACAGCAGACCAAATTAATTATGGAGTTATATTTGGCTCTTGCTCTGCCAGGATTTCTAGTTTTCTCTAGTAGCATTAGCATTTAAAGATGTGACCTCTGCTGAAGTGTTAACACTGGTTATGGGGGTGGGTGTGAAAGCATTCATGTACTCTCAGGGACCCAGAAGTCAATAGTGTGCTGCCATTAAACTCCCTGAATGTTTAGGTCTGCAGAACTTTGGAGGTGCAGGACTGTGTGTTCTGCTGTAAATTGATTTTTTAACCATGAATATAGGTCATCATCACCCTGCCATCAGTGTGAGCTGGCTCTTAGTGATCAGCATTGTCACCATTCTGGGCACATCCACTGCCCAGCCACTGGCACCTCTGAGTCCTTCTTGTTCCATCTCAGATGTTCTGTAGCATCACATCTCTCAGTTGATGTTTCTTCTACAGCCTTCAGACTTAGAAGCAGCAGATGCCTTCCATGAATACAATGGTGGGAAAAACCCTTTTATAGCTGGATTGTGTGAAGAGCTGGATATTGGCATTCTGGATTTTCAGGTTACTGTTCACACTATGTCCACATAATTTCCACCTCAGCTTGTGGATTGTTAATTCTTAAATGTCATTCTTAGTGTGCCAAGTGCCTCAGAAAACACTCTCAAGAGCACAGTTTTTTCCAGCTGAATTCACTGCAGGTTAAAGTAATTTGGATCCCTACAGTGTTCTCACTACAACACCCTGACTCTTTTCTGGACAAAAAGGGAAGTTTTTTGATGTTTCAAAATGCCAGTATGGTTTTCAAAAGTCTGTTTCTCAGTGTTATCACTCTGGAAAATAGTTTTGTATTTCCAAAAAGAGCATGCCAAGAAAACATACAAAATCCACAACTTCTGTTTGACTACATTTGAAAATAACCTGTAAAGTTCAAACCCTGAGCCTTTCCCCATTGCTCTGGGACAGAAGGAAGTGCAAATAAATGATGCTGGATTAGTCTATGAAGAAGTATTGTATAAACACACTATATGGCTCAAGGTTAAAAATTATGCCATTAAACTATTTTTCTTTTTTTAAGCATTAGTAGAATGAGTTCTACCAATAACTCCTTGGAGTCCTCTCAGATGTGCTTCTAATTATCAATATCCTTGTTCTTGCAAATACTCAGTCACCAGTATTTATGCAAGAATCTAGAGCCCCTAAGAGATAGAGGTGAACTTCTTGAGGTAGTTTTAAGCAAAATTGAAAGCTACTTATCTGGTAAGTTGTGGTTATGATGATTGCTCAAGTAAAGGCTCGTCCTGAATAAAGATGTGTTCATTGTAAGGGTATTCTACAAGTCCTAGGAGAAAACACTTATTTTGCCCCAGACCATTTGGTAGCTTTATACAAGAGACAGACTAATACTGGCAAATTAATTGGAAAGTACAAGAGAAAGAAACATGGTGTGTAGCTGTAGCAGCCTGAATATTGCTGCATTTTGCTTTTGTTTTTCTGGATGTGATGAGGCTGTATAGGAGGGCAGAAATATCAGGAACCACAATCTCTTGTCCTTCCCTTCAGTTTTGAAAGTGCTGCTTCTTATTTTCATCTTTTGTCTGAGTCTCAGAGAAAGTGTAATTAATTACCAGGCTAGCTCTGTGCCCCAGGGAAGGAAATTCATTTGGAGGCTGGAACAATCTCTACCCTTGTTCTGCTTCTCTCAAAGGAAAGGCATTTTCCCATAGTTTGGTTTTTAGCTGCAGAACTACTACATAAAATTTCATTCAGAGTGGAAACTGGCTCTTCCATACTGGTGGATAAAGGTTATGGGTCGTGGCCTGTTAATGGGTGGGACAGAGGAGGTTATTTGTGCAGTGATTCAGGAGAGGAATCTGTTCAGTGTCACAGGGCTGCTCTGTCACGTCCCAGACATGATGAAGCCTTAATGGCTTGAGTGGAGTTGCTCCCAGGAGTCAGTCCATGCAGGAACTCTGATAATCCTTTATCACCAGGAATTGTGCATGGCAGATGCATGTTGAGTAAATGTATTGTACATAAATCTGTAAGAGGTTTTTCATTAACACTGTTCAGTTATTTTTGTTATCTGAAGTGCACTTCTAGGAGACTTTGACTTAAAGTGTTCAGAGACGATGGAAGATGTTTGGTTCTTGCACTGGAGTGCACGTACAGGCTGGTGGGGGGTAAAGAGCTTGCATGCAAATGGTTCTGCTGTGGTTCATAATCTTCAAATACAGAAAGAAGAGGTTTGGGGCCCAAATCAGCACGTACTGAATGGGCACAGAAGTTCATGTTCTTTGTGTAGGTGTGAAAATTTGCCTAGAGAGAGGTTTTTATGGGGAAGTGGATGATTAAATTTGTACCCATCCTTTTTCTCTCACTGTCCTTTCTCCTCTCTCTCAATTAATGTCTGACAGTCAAGCCTGTCAGAATCACCTGCTGTTAACTTGGGCATTTTGGAACAGGTTAATATTTACTCTTAAAGGGACTCTCTATCAGCTGGAATTGTAATGCACTTGAGATGAGCTAAATCTTCATTGCTCTCAGTTGTGAAATTACTGAAAGCTGAGTTACATGTCCTGGCCAAAATTTTATCAGTTTGTAGTGCTCCCTGAGGCCTTCTTGTGTTTGAGACTGTATTTACATGCCCACCTTGAAGCCAGGAGGGTTTTACCTGGTGAAGGGATGCAAAGGTTGGTCATGTACAAATCTATGGCAGGCAGGTGTGTCTTCCATACAGAACAAGGGGAAAGGGATGCATCTAAACATCAATTCCTGGTTTCTGTTAGAATTATCTTCAACTTCTGGTAGATGGAAACCAAAATTCCTACAGATGGGTGACTGTGAAGAATTGTTGTGTAGATATGTTGTTACACATGCACTAAATTTTGCCTTAAAAAGAATCTGCTTAATTTAATCTTACATCATAGGTTGTTTTAGTTTAATTCCATTTTGTAGGGAAAGCAGATGAGTCAGTCAGTTTTGTCAGTCCTTAATTAAACTCTCCAGCAGCGTTGTATCTGAACAGTGATACATTGAAGGAGACTGTTAACTGTTACCAGGATTTCTATTTCACTTCAACATTTACTAATAAAGAGTTTTGCAAAAATCCTCAGATCGTTTTGATTTTATAAAACCTATCACACTTTTTTTCTCCCCCCTTATAATTTGTTTGGGATTGGCTTGCTGGGCTTTATGTCCCAGACGCCGCTTTGTGGCCGGGTATTTTACCTGCGACGATGGCTTCCCCTGCCACCAAACACACCCGTTCCACCTTCCCTGCAGGCTGTGAACCGAGCGCATCTGAGCGGTGCCACTGTGGGAGAACCGCCGTGTGCCCGGGAGGGGCGGGAGAGGGGTTTTCTAGGTCCGGGGGAAGGGACATCTCCCCTCTCGGCGCAGCCCTGCGGGGTGCGATGCCTCGCCCGTGGCCTCCCCCGCCTTCCCGGGGCTCCCGTCCCGAGCTTCCGTCCGGAGAAGGAAAACACGGCGGGCGCGTTATCGCCGCCGCGGGACCCGCCGAGGGCAGCGGGACGAGGGACCCCCGGATTGACCCCTGGACTGATCCCCGGATCGATCCCCGCATTGATCCCGGCCCAGCCCCGGTTCCCGCGGGGCTCCCTCCGCACGTGGGGCCGCCCCGCCGCCGGGCCCGCCCCTCGCTGCCCCCGCCCCTCCTGGCAGCGGCGGGTGACTAATTTCTGTCATATGACTGTGACACCGAATGGAGCGGGGCGGGCGGAACTAGAGCCGCGGCGAGGGGACGGCGCTGCGCGGAGCCCGGCGCTCGGCGGCGGGGGCAGCGGCGGCGCCCCAAGATGCCGCCCACCCTCTTCCAGAAGCTCTTCAACAAGAAGCACGGGCTCATCTCCCCGGCCAGGGACGCCCGCGACGACTGTGTGTTCAGGTGAGCGGGACGGGGCCGCGCTCCTGCCCTGCCCCGAACTTGTGCGCCGAGTTCCCCGCTCGCTGCTCCGCCGGGGGGGCGCGGGGCCGGACGCCGTGCCCGACCCTGCCCTGCCCGACCCTGCCCGACCCTGCCCTGCCCTGCCCGGCCCTGCCCGACCCGACCCTGCCCTGCCCGGGGCCACTCGGACGCGGTGCCCCCGCTCCCCCGGCCCCTCCGGACCCCCCGGGACCGCCACGTCGGGGCCGCCGCGGAGCCTCCCGGCCGCCTCCCCTCGCTCCCTCCCTCCCTCCCTCCCTCCCTCCTGCCGGGGCCGCTCCAGCGCCCGCCGGGCCCCCGGCCCGCGGTGCCCCCCCTTCCCCGGGCCGTGTGCGGGGCCCCGACCCCGCCGTGCCCTCCGGGGAGGGGGGACGGGCGGGCAGGTCCCGGGGGAGCAGCCGCAGGAACGGGGAGAAAACGCGAAGTTTTGGCCGAGAGAAGAGCGAGGGTTCTGTTGGGATTCGTGCCGCTCTGGCAGCAGCGCAGGGCCGGGCGGGGCCGGGGGAGCGGGGCCGGGACCCCCCCGGGCTCACACGGCCCGGGCTCGGGGCTCGGGGGTCGGGGGTCGGGACGGAGGGAGGCCGAGCTCGGGCTCTGTGCGGGGCCTGAGCTCGCCCGGGGCCTCCCCGGGCTGGTTTGCTGGCAAACAGGTAGTTTTTGTGGCTCTGACATAAGTGCCGTTCCACGGGTGGATAACGACCACGCTCGAAAGCGATGCCGTGTCCGCGTCCCGGCCGGCGTGGAGAAGAGAGAGCCGGCAAAGTCCCTTTAAAGTGCAGTTTGCCACCTGGATGCAAATGCCATCTGCTTCATTAGTAAGAGTTATGCGCGTCTGGGAGCACCGCTGGCAGGGCGGTGAAGCTCCCCTCCCACCCGCCGCCTTGAAATTTGTACCTACAAATGATCGGCCCTTGGGTTGCCCTGTGAAGGGAGAGCTCTGCCCGATGGCTTTCATTTTCTCTGGTGAGACACCCCTTTTAGCTGCAGTATTTAGGTGGTTTAGGTGGATAATAGTGTATCTGCAGTTATTGAAGCATCGGGATTTTCAAAGAATGTTGATGGACTTTGAGTCCCCCGTGGAGTCAGGACATGCTCCTGGACACTACAACTTTTAAGGACACAGCTGCTTGCACACCCCTCTGCTACTCACTGTGAAAGTGGATCCTTTTTTTAATGATCTTTTATAAGAAACAAGGCGTTTTAATGGTGTTGGTGTCATCTTATTTTCCAAATCAGCTTAATACTGGACCAGAGCCCTTGGTAGGGAAGGGGCACTAGGACTGCTCTGTGTAATTGTCTTCCCTTTTCCCTCACCTTAGTGATGGGTTTGTCTAGAGACTGGTGGTTAAAGCAACAGCTGCAGTGCAGAGTTTGGGCAGAAATGTGGGCATCACACCTGTGTTGAAAGGAATGTTTGGCAAGGTCTGTGCTCCCCTCTTTACCTGCATCTTTCTGTGGCAAAACCGAGCCTGAAATTTAAAAAGGATGTCCCTCCACCTGCTCCTCCTTCCTCCCTGTACACAGGGCTGTTTCACTTTGTGATGTCAACTGTCCCTGGTAACTGGTGAATTTGCAGTTGGGTTTTTTTGGTGGCCCCCCAGGTATAAACTGCAGGGAGAGGCTCTGGGGAGGGTGGGAGACCCAGCTCTGACTCAGGAGAGCCAAGTAGAAGTTTTTAAAGACTAATGCAGATGCCCTCTAGGCACGTTGCCTAACAGCTGCTTTTGTTTTCCAAATGGGGATAAGTCTGTAGTTAAGATCATACATAGTGAGGATTATCAGTTCCTGGTGAAACTTTTGGATAATACACAAAATAAAGACTGTTATTTATGACAGCTTAGTCTCTAGACACTGGGAACAAGCACTCTGGAGTTCAGACTGCTCCTGGTTCCAGTGAACCTGAATGCAACAGCCTCATCAATTCCATTGGGACCAGGTGATATTTATGGATTGATACATTATTATCTGTTTATATTCTGAATAACAGAATGTTTTCCAAATATTCTGAGCACTCTTAGTTTTGACTGTCTTCACTTGGAAAGCTTTGTCCTCCTATTGAGGAGACTGTGTAGAGCAACCATAAAAATGCATACATTCTGTTACTGTATTTTGTGAATAATATGTACTTGGAGAGAGAAGCCCAACTACTGTGGCAGTGACACCAGTATAACCGAACATTTAAGGAGGATTTAGATGCTCGGGGTTTTTTTACTATGAATATATTTTGCATTTCCATCAGGCTCACTGTGAAAATTTACTAATTCTACTTATCTCACCTTACACTGTTACAAAAATGAAACCATACTTTTCAGTGGAAATGTATTTTGTTTAGTTGTTGTTTTGTTTGTGGTGAAGTTTTTTTCTTCTTCCTTTTTTTTTTTTTCTTGTTTCCTGCCCAGAATCTCTTTCTACTGTGGGTGTGTGAAATTTTGTGAGCCTGGGTCTAGCCAGACAGTGTAAAACCCTTCAGAACTGGGTGCTAGAGAAGTTGACAGGTTTAGTAACGTGACCAGTAAGTTAGCAACTGTAAAATATTTGCTGAGGTGCCAGTTTGCCATTTATATATATATTTTTAATATCTATATATATATGCACTTTATTTTACAGAAGAAAACTTAGGAAATCACAATAGATCCACTACTTATTAGCCTTTTAGCTCTTCAGTTTAATCCAGGGCAATTGGCAGGCCTGGCCCTTAGGCTGAAATCTCTCAGCCAGCTTGACATTCACATGGTGAGCAAGAATATTCAAAATTTTAGTGGTACAATCTGTTTACAAGAAACACAGAAACACCTGCAAGTATTCTAGGGAAGAGACAAGCCCTTAGATTCCAAAGTGTAGAGTACCTGCTGTCTACTGCAAATAATAATCACGTGAGTGGATTTTCCCTGAGGGTAACTTTTACTATAAATAGGAGCTCTTGGCCATATTGTAGCATCTGGCACTGGAGGCTGCTGGTGACAGGAGAGCTCAGCCCAGGCTTGGGCTCCTACAGTTATTAGGAATATAAAATTTCAGGTAAGCAGTTTTCTAGAATTTTAGACTGAGAGTATTGCTGTTGTAAAAATCCATAAAGCTGTTCAGAATGGGCTCGGTAGGTTGAGCCCAAAGCTCAGTAAATTCCTGGGAGGTTTCAGGCTTTGTTGTCGAGGTGTGTGGGCAGCATTTCCAAGGGTAAATACAGCTGCAGGGAGTGCAGCAGAGGTTCTGCAGGACACTGTGCCTGTTGGGGTCCTGGCTGGGCTCAGAGCACTCTGAACCTGAGGGAGAGGGATGGTCTTGTAGTACTGAATTGAGGACTTGTACATTTTGTAGGAGGGAAACTCAGTGGGGTTTTTTTTTTCCATCTTCTGTATAAAGTTCAAATACTTGTTCCCTTCTCTCTCCAGACATCCTTCCTGCCTTGCTGGAGGATAGAGGGATTATTAATCAGGAGTTCTTTTTACACTACAGCTCAATAAAAGCTTCAGTGTCTCTTTTTTATTTTAATCTAGGGAGCTCTGAAGAGCCCTCTCACCCCCAGGGGCATTCCAGTGCTGTTTGCAAACGGCTTTGCTCTTGTTAAAGCACCTGTTGTAGAGGTACAGCTGTGTGGTGATTGTTCAAGCTTGACAGAACCCCTTCCAGTTTCGAGTCTTACCAACAGTGTGGGGTATCTTCGGGCACATTCTTCCTTTAGGGCTTTGCTTTGGTTATCTGGGTATTTCTGAGAACCAGTACAGTTTTTCAAGTGGGGAGGTACAGGAATAAATGACTCTAAATGTTCTTTACTTATGGAGAAAGCCATTTTTGGTCATCCTGGAAATGTGCTTTCTTGGGGTCTTAGTGTAATATGTGCTGCTCCTTTACAGGGAGAATAGTTTGGAGGTTCCTGAGGTAGGAAAGGCCTCAGGCTGACTGCAAAGTAGTATTTTGCAAAATCTGTCTAGGCAAGCATCCCCCATCAGCCCAGACTCTTTCTATTCCCTGTGGCAGTGACTTTAAATGGTATCCTGAGATTTGTTTCCTTTCACATCATTTTTGGCAGCAGGATTCATCCAGGGAATTGCAATAAACCCAGAGTTGGAATGGGTAGCTTGATACAAAGATGCTTCAGGAGCCAGTTCCTCTGCAGAGCTATTGTTCTTGCACAGTAAAAATGGTACATGCTTTCTTACACAGGCATAATTGCTTTGTGAACCAGAGGCTGATTTCTTGAAACAAAGTGCAAAGACACTCAGAAACATTTAATAACATGTATCCAGGGACTTCTTAAAGTGGAGGCTGGAGTAAGGTGAAGGAGGAACATAAAAAGTTGTCTTGACATTGATTTTTCCAGTCAGAAGTCTTCCCCACAAAATGTCTTTTCCCTCAGCAGCAGGTAGCTTTGTGTACAGCCCAGCTGAGCCCAGGGCTGATCTCCTGCCAAGCTGTGTCAGTCCTTGGGAGCAATGCAGCCAGCAAATTCCTGATCCTAACAGCTCTGCACAAGGCTTTCCAAAGCTGTTCCTCAGCAGTGCTGTCAATGCATCCAGCCAGTCTGACCAAAACCTGCTATTAAAGAAATAGTGTGTTTTGATTTTTGTTAATTTCTGGCATTGTGCAAGTTTTTTGCCAATTTTTGTAAAACTCCTGGAATTTCACCACCTAGAAATTTATCTTCAAAAAGAGCTTTAGCTGGACTTCATTTTGTAATAGCTCCAGCTTTTCATCTTTTCCAGTTATCTGATGAATTTAAAAAGCTTTTGTCCCGTAATTTTTTAAGACTATTCAAAATCTTAAACTTCTAAAATTCTATTGTGTTTTTATTAAGCTAATTTCTGCCCTTTAATGTCCTTTTAAGTTTTGGATTTTATAAAAAAAATCCAGCTCTTCTGTAATATCTCTAGAAGAGTTTGGTTTTGGCTTTTTGGTTGCATTCATTAGCTTGAGTGTAGCAAGTTTTAATAAATACTTCACTTTGATTTATGTGCAGTTTTCTCTATCGCTCTGATGACTTTGGCTTGTATTTTGAAATATATTGCTGTTTTCTAAAGCACTTCATTTTGCCAAATTCTGTTTTGCATTTCCTGTCATCTGAGCTTTTATGTACCTTCCAGTGCTTTAAGTCAACTTTCATCTTGGAAGCAGAGACATACAAACCACAGTAAGCACTGTGGAGCTCGGAGATAGTTGGCTGGAGGGGCCACTCTGTAGGTCTCCCAAGTGCTTCTCCAGGTAGGAACATGCTGCTGCTAAAACACCCAGCATGTCCTTGAAAATTAGGTGCTAGCTCTGACTAAGGCAGTGCTGCGAGCTGGGTCTGTGCAGTGGCTAAAGGAGCTGTAAATCAGGGGGTTGGCAGTTCCTCTGGTGGTTGTTTACTTGTATTATCATCAGATCCAAAGGAATTCACTTGGATTGGTATCCCCAGCGTTTTAGGTGCACGTGAATGCAGAGAATGACCAAATAATTTCTAAACTGTTAGGGTGCTTGTGCCTACCTGACTTCTTGCCCTGGAAGGTTTTCCCCTGCCCTGGTGGGAACTCAGCCTGCCTACCCCTCGCTGCACCTCAGCTTCCTCCTGTCGCCCTTGGAACAGGCAACAGGGAGTGGAAAACCCTCTGCTAAATTTTATTTAGAGATAAATTTTATTTAGAGATAAATTTTATTTAGAGATAAATTTTATTTA
>NW_020884887.1:14702635-14727080 GCF_003945725.1 Corapipo altera | reverse complement strand
TAAATTTTATTTAGAGATAAATTTTATTTAGAGATAAATTTTATTTATTTCTAAATTACTTGCTAATGCACTGGCTGCTCCACCTTACATATATGGGAAATATTCGTACGCGGGAAATATATTTGCACAAATTTTTCTGCTGCTTTTTTAGAAGGAGTTGAAGCTCCTTACAAAATGAGCTAACGGGTGAAGGGTGACCCTTACTGCCTTTCCTCCTGGCACGTCCTGGGCTGGCTGGGATCTGGAGAATTTGGCATCACGAGGTGGCCCTGCCCGCCCTGGACATCACGAGGTCGGTGCTGCCAGCTCGGCTTCCTCCCCGTGGCACGGCCGGCGTGTCTGGGGAGAGCTGTGGTCTCCTGCCTCACCCAGCAGCCCCTGGAACAGGCACCTTCTTGGTTCCCCTTCCAGCGTCTCAACTCCTTCCTCTAAATTCGAATACTTTCTGAGGAGAGGTTGGAGTAAGTGAATTGGGTACGTGTAGATATGGTCTAGAGGAAATGCTTCCTCACACTTGGGCTGCTCTGGCAACTGTTGTGAGAGGGTGTTCCTGTGAAACTGAGGGTTCTGGTTTTTCCCCTTCCTTCTCCAGGTGAGGTCATAGGGCACGAGGACATACCAAGGGCATGGGGTGCAGTTTGTGCACTGTGAGGTCTCCTTTTCCCAAACAGTTCCACCATTCAGGTGACTGAAGGTGTGTTTACATGTGTCATGTTACAAACCTTGCTGCCTTGGGATGATCAGCTCCTCTGTTGACTGATGGATTGTCCTTGTGTTTTCAAAGGTTTTTATCCTTTGCTGTGTGTATGCTTTGAGTTAGTGTGCTCATGGTGACAGCTTGGATGCATCCAGGCTTCTGTTCTGGAATAAACTGGTCCAGTGTGACTTGGAGCCTGAAACTTGTGCTGTAATTTTGGCTGAATGCTGGAGGTGACCACTTTAGAAGCGTGTTTTACGAGTGGAAAGTAACACAGGCGGTGGTTTCATGCTCAGAGGTTGTGTTCCCTCCCAGTGCTACATCTGGAGCTGAATGTCTGCAGGATCACATGTCCGTGAGTAACGTTAGGAAAAATGCAGAGCTCAGTTGCAGCAGTGAATCCACAGCATGGATTCCAGAATTGGCCAAGAGCAGAATTTGTCTCTGAGGACTTGAAAAATTTTCTGGTTTTGGTATTAGACAGAGAACCTTAATCTATAAAATATCTACTGGAGGAAAAAAAAAGTTATGCCCATTAAAAACAGGAAGTAATTTTATTTATCTCTAAATGACTTGCTAATGCACTGGCTGCTCCACCTTACACTGAGTAGTAGCAGAATTCATATATGGGAAATATTCACATGTGGGAAATATATTTGCACAAAATACACACGTGATTCTGTTGTGCCTGTGGAATGTGACCATAACCACTGCATTCAAAAGGGGCAATCCCTGCAGGACTGATCACTAATTTCTAACAATACCTGCCCAAATGTGTTCTGCTTCATAGAAGTGTGAGTGGTTATTATGTAGTCTTTGTATTGAAAAGGATTTATTTATTTTTGCAACAATGTGTTGTGCTGTTGCTCAGTGCTCAACCGAAGCTTTTAATTGTGGTAATTCCTCACATTTGCCTAAACGACATTTTTCTTCTCTGAGACCGATAGCTTCTGGAGATACTATTAATCAGAACACAATGCACTGCAGAGAAACTTGTTCAAACACGTGAATTGCAGCACAAAATACTCAACAATCTACACACAGAGTATTAACAGTGCATGCATGTAGCAGGCATCTGCAAGTAAAACATGCTTGTATAAAGTTCTCCGTCTTTTCTGAAAAACTAATTTCATAGTCCTTATCAAGACAATTCAACCCTTGGACTTAAGCAGTTTGGCTGTATGTAAAAATTCTTTGTAACAGTCTTGTCTGATGATTTTGGGGTGATAATCTGGTCTGTCCTTGAAACTCTGGCCCTGAAAGAAACCCTGACTTGGTACAGGTGAAGGACTCTGCAGTGATGCCAGTGTCACTTAGTGAACGATCTGTCCCACACCACTGATGCTGCTCTGGTTCTCCAGGATCTTTCCACAACATCGTCAGTACTGATTTTGGCCTCATATGAGTAAAATATGTCCTATTTCCTTTACTCTGAGTACTGATCGTGCCCTGTGTGTTCATGGTGTTTGATGCTCCTCCAGATCTGCGTGTGCCTCACTCACAGAGTCTTCAAATGTTTTTTCCTTTGCTCCAGCCAAAATGTCAACAAAACATAAAACTTGTAATAGTACCAAAAACCCTCTGCTCTTTCAGTTTGTGTGATATAGAGCTGGGAAGAAACAGGAGCCAAATTACAGTTCTCTGCCGTCTGTTTTAGCTGATAAATGAAGAAACTTTGAGCGCAGTTCAGCCCTGACTTTAGGTCCTGGCATTGTGCCTGTTTGAGCCAGAGCAGTATCTTCACCCCAGCTCCTGTGTCTTTTTCCACTCAGAGAGAAGGTAGCTTGTGTGAGTGTTGCCCAGAGGAGGAGTTGCTTTGCTGTATGCCTCCTTATTTTGTTTTATTTGAGCCTCAGTAGCCATGGAAATGGTGGCTCACACAGTGCAGGGCTCGGCCTCGCGCTCCCCTCGGTGATTTCTGAACCTTTCGATCGACTCAGTCGTGTCTGGTGGAGACTGTGAGAAGTCTGAGCGAGCTGAGTTTCCTTAACTTCAGTGAAAATCCTGTGGGTGCTGTTGGGTGCCTCCTGCCCAGTAGTACCAGTGAAGCTCTGAGCTGGCTGCACCTCATCATATTCCTGTTTCCAGGGGCGTGTCAGAAGGGACCTGGGGACAGCCAGAGTTGGGGCATGTTGGAGGAAGGCAGTAGACATGTGGCTCCACAGTGTGCCCAGAGAACAGCTGCAGTGTGACCACAAGAAAGGGCAGTCCTGGCTTACTGTGAATACCAGAATATCAAAACCTTTGTCTGCTGAATTATTGTGCTTTATAGCGAGTGTTGTCACACACACTGTCTACCCCATACCCACGTGCCAAGGAAAGTCAGGCCTCCAAAGCCTCAGCACTTAGTTTGCCATGTTTGGGGGTGCTTATGGAAGAGGACAGTCAGGCAGAAGGAAGCACATCATGTGTGAGCTGTTAGATGGGAATGAATGAGATTCTTGGTGGGTATTTTTGCACTCCCCCCTCCCTCAGGCCCTGTGAAGCCCTACCTAGAAAATGTTCTTGCCATTTGGAGATTTGGCTGAATGCTTTGTTTACTCACTTTCATGGAACTTGACACCAGAAATTGATAGAAAAAGCTCTGTTAGTTCAGGTGTTAATGAAAAGTGAGTGCAGATGATAAGCTGCGGGGTTGGGTGTGCAGGGAACAGGCTGCACATCACGGGGGGAGCGTGAGCCTCTTCTCAGAACCTTGTTCTGGTGAATGACATGAGCTTCTGAGAAGCTGTTAAAGAAGAAGTCTGCCAGAATTTTCTTGTTCCTCCAGGAAAAATAACAGTACTACCCCTTAAGACAGAGTTAAAGAAACGCCTCAAATGTCAGGACCGTGAATTGGCTTACAGTGCTAACTGTGTTTCTATTTAAAGGCAGCCCAAAGTCTGACATAAAACTTAAATAGTCAGACAGAAAAAGGTGGTTGGTTTTTTCAATACTTAAAGATATTTCAGCTGCTGTGAGTTACTGGAAATTACTTGCTTAGTAGAAAAGGAAATTGTTCTACTGACAGCATGGAGGGCTAAGAAGCTGTGAAAATGAGCATGGTGGTTTCTTAACTGAGTGTATTTTCTAGTCATCCAGGAGATGCTAATCATGAACTCCTGACCTCTTTTTTTTTTTTCCCCAAAACAGACACAACTAAAAAGTATAGAATTAAAAAAAAAATCAAGCAACTTTAACTTCTTTTGAGACTAAAACAGAATTATATCTTTATAAAGAAATGTTTATCAAACTTCTTTCAGATAAACAAAAATACCACTTTGGTATAAGATCAATTTACTTGCTTTAAATTTCATTAGGTTTTTTCATAGTATTTTATGTGCAGTTATCAATAAATGAATAATTTTGATTAGCCTGAAAATGTAGCTATTTTAAAACGTGCTATTAGATTTTCTTTTTGAATTGAAGAAGGCTCACAGGGCTGGTGGATAGTTTATGTTCTGTGTCTTGTAAGACTTTTTCTCACATTGGGGTCAGAAGGTAACATACCAGGTGGTATGTTTCTTGTTTGTTTGCTTGGAGTTTTGTTGTTTTTTCCCCACCTGGATTTAGTATATATTTATTTAAAGACTGATCTTTTTTGTCAGTAGCTAGCAGGACAAATCAGCTAAATTACACTCAGGGGGTGACGTTAGTCTGTGCCCACACTGGAGGAAAAAAACATGCAGGATAATGTAAAATTCACTAATGCCACTTGTTCTTATTGTATGGATAGAGAAAACAGAGGAAAAGAAAACTTACAGGGAACACCTCCTGCATGGTGACAGTAAAGCAGGGGGGAGAGGGGTCCAGTGGGCTTTTATTTGGAAAGGAATAATATGAATGATGACAGCTGCTAAGTACAAAAAATGAAAGTCAGGCTGGAAATGCTGGGTGTGAAGTGAGTGCAATGAGTATGAAGTGGTGGCATTTTGGAGTTGCCCTGTGTTCGGAAGGTTACAAAGGTCCACGTGCAAGTGTAGCTGGAAGCAGTTGGATGGTGCTGCTGTGATGAAATACATACATTTTACAGGCTTTAATGGTTTAGTGGGCATGGTGGTATTCGGTGGAAGCTTGGACTTGATGATCTTGGAGGACTTGTCCAACCTTAATGATCCTGTGATTCATTTTGCTTGGGATTCCTTGTTCCTCCTAATGTTCTCCCTCATTGTCACTGTCCCTGTTTGTGCTCTGCTTTGGGAACCAGTATTTACACACATGCACACAGAGACAGAGGAAGAAGAGAATTAAAGCCCAGCTTGCTTTCCCTTCCATTTTTCTGTTCTCAGATTTGTCCTCTCTGAGCCCTGCAGTGCTCCCTCTCCTTTCTGAAGGGTTCCCCTGGGTGCTGTGCTGTCCCTTACTCCTCCTGCCACGAGCAGTGGGGTGCATCCTGTTTGGGGTTACTGCTGTGCCACATCAAGTGACATGCACGAGCAGGAGAAGGGGAAAGGGAAATGAAGAGCCAAGGGAGTGATGACTTTGCCAACTGCTCCTTTCAGGGGAAAAAAAAAAAATCCAACAGAACAGCCCAGTCCAAAATGTCCTGGTGGCATTGACAGCTCTTGCTGTCCAGCACGTGAGCCTTTCTTTCCTGTTGATGCAGTGGAATAAACAGCTTCATGTGGTGCTGTGGCTGGTTCACAGCAGGATACCTGCAGCACGAGGCTGCTTCAAGTTCCCACATCTTAGGGATGCTCCTGTGGACTGTCTAAAATCTGCTGGCAAGCTGTGGTGGCTGGGAGTGTCTGGAATTGCCTTCTCATCAAATCCGTTACCACTGGCAAAAAGGGGTTTATTGTACATACACTATATATATATATATATATATATATAATCTTGATTAAGTACAGCCTCTCCCAGTGGAACAATGTAGGTTTTATCAAGTGATTCTGTTGATTCTGTGAGGCAGAGCTGGTTTGGACTGTGTGTTCCAGCTCAATCCCGTGATAAGCAAGGTGTGTGTTTGGAGTGAGTTCCTGTGCTGATACCCAGGGAGGGCATGCCAAGCTGAA
Source organism: Corapipo altera (assembly GCF_003945725.1). Taxonomy (NCBI): domain Eukaryota; kingdom Metazoa; phylum Chordata; class Aves; order Passeriformes; family Pipridae; genus Corapipo; species Corapipo altera. The sequence continues at coordinate 14,721,389 of NW_020884887.1, read as the reverse complement.
CCTGCAGTTTCGTGATCACAGACAAAGATTTTAGCTGTAAGAAAAGCTCTGTGGACATGTAGGAACTGTGTTCAGCTGGTGCTTAGAGCTTCCATGTATCTGTGCTGTGGGATTCTCAGTAATACTTGACCAGTTCAGTTGTTCTGCAGTGGAAAATCCCTCTGGATGGATGGTTGTGTTGAAAAGCTTGGGCAATAGCCAGTCCTTCCCTGTATTTTCCATTCCTACCATTCTTGGAAACCCAAAACTGTGAGCATGTAGTGAGACTTAGAAAACTGAAGGGGATAGCAGAAAGCCTGAGGGTGCAGAGTGCCCTGTGGCAGTAAGCAAAGCACAGTAGAGCAAACCCAGCAGAGCACTTCAGTAAGCTTGGTTTAAAGGCTGAGCAAGTTTTAGCTGATAGCTAAAAACATGCTTATGTCCACTTCTGCTTCTGGGAACCAAACTGTTCAGGTGTCACAGCTTTAGTGCATTTGTTTGTAGGTGCCAGGCTGCTCCATTATTCTCAGTCTGTTTTTTTGCCAGTATTAAATGAAGCTGGATGACCATGTGGCTTGTTCAAGCATCTGATTTTTATTTGTCCTCATGTCCTTATGAGTTACATAAAAGCGAAGTCAAGCAATGTCTTTAGTGTCTGCTCTATATAGATCTACCTGAAATAGTTTCAGGTCACCTTTGCATGCTTAATTTGGAAAACAGTTGAGCAGCATGACTCTTGCCTTGGAGAATTGAGCAGTCTGGGCTCCTCACAGTAGTCTTGGGGCTCTTCAATATCTGCATAAATCAAGATCTCATCCCTTCTGCAAATTAAGTAGAGGCCTGTTTGACTTGTAGAGCCAGTAAGGGAGGGATGTTCAGTCCATGGGCTGGAGCCAAGAAAACTCTTCCCTCCTGAAAAGCAGCTGTAGGATAGATCCAGTCCACCTAGATATTCATTAGTGTTATTTGGCAGAGCTATGAAATCATTCTTAATTGTTTCTGGTTCAGAGCCTGGCAGTAGTCTTGAAATGCAGGGAACTTGGTGGTTAGTAGTTGTGAGGGTTAGCTGAGGGGACGGGTTAAGGGCTCTGGGCTCACAGCTGTCAGGGCCGCAGGTCCCACTCTGTGCTGAAAGGCTGAAGAATTGGGCCAAGCATTGCATTGAACATTTGGAGGTGTTAGAGATGCTTAGATGGCATGTGATGGTGCCAGACAGTTGTTGATTCACAGGGAGGATCTATCATTAGGACTCGTGGGATGTCGGTATAAATGAGCATCACGTACGGATAGCGCAGCCTGGGATTTCATTCCATGGATATTAATTTGTTATACTTGTACAATCATCCTCTGTCTTTAGTTTGCAGTTGTTCCTGTGTAACTGAGAAGGGGTTTTGGTGCAGTCTGAGGGGGCAATAAGGCTGAGTCAGCACTCTGCTTAAGCATGTGCTTTAAGTCTGTAAGTGGTTTGATTGCTCCCAGCGAAGCTGCTCATGTGCTTAGCATTAGGCATGTGTTTTAAATAAGTTGTAAAACCTACACAAATGAGGAGGGTGAGACTGTAAACACACAATGTTTAAAATCAAAGGTTTACTGTAGTATTCTTCAGGAAGAGAGCTTTTGGCATTTAATCCATTTTAGTGACACGCTGAGTTTAAATGTCACCTTCGGTGGAAAAATGATCGTCATCTGTTAATTTTATGTGACTGTCTCGATAAATGACCTGGTAACATAGCAAGCTAAAGTTCACTGTAGTCCTCTACAACCCCAGGCTTTGGACTGAGAGCAGCATTTTGGGATTATCCCTACATCAGACCTCGGTTGAACTGAGTACATACGAATGATTGTCCGCCAGCTTTTCCTATTACAAACATACACAGTTTGTGAAATTGGTTTACCATGTGCTGAAAATTTCTTTGATATTTTTAAAGCCTGTTCCTATGGCAACCAGACCCCATAACAGAAAAGCTTTGTGGTACTAAGAAATTCAGTTAACAACAGGAATAAAGGCATAGCAAAATAGCTTGTATTCTTTTTCCAAAAGCAAACAAACAAACAAACCCCAGAAGAAAGCCCGGTATCCCGAAGCAGCTTGGACCTGGATTACCAGAGGGAAGGGCACACCCTGCTCAGCCTGGCCAGGGAGCTCACACTGGTCCCAGCTCTGACAGTGGAGAACAGTCAGGGAGTTCACAAGCATCTTCCTCTGAAGTAATTCATGGATCTTTTTTTTCTTTTTTATTTTTTTTTTTACATGGAAAGGCTGAAGTGATTTGATGATTTGGTTTATGAGCAAGGAAACACGAGTTTTGCTTCTCAGAACTGGATGTCCCTTTTGTGCTTTGCTAATACAGAAACTGGCAGAACAGGCATTACTTTTTCTTTGACGTTGGGGCTTGCAGCCCTGTTTCCTTGTGTCTCATGACTGAGTGAATCAACACCTAATTAAACAGTCACATGAGGGACAGAGTAAAATGCTGCTCAGGCACTGATCCCTGTGAATCTTTAGAGAATAACTACTTACATCTGTCTTCCTCCTCTTCCAAGGAACCCTGAACAGCTGCAGCTTTGCTTTTTCAATAATTTTTTTTTTTTTCCAAGGAAAGAATATCACGTAAACCTCGGCTAAAGCAATGCTGCCTGTGCAGATAAATGAGACCCGGGGTAGGGGGAAGGAACACTTGGAAGTACTCAACAAAATTTTGAGAAATTGGACTGATTTGAGTTTGTGCTGGGGATGACTTAGCTGAAAGCCTGAAGGTGTAGTGCTTGTGCATTTGACACTCCTGGAAATTTAACTGAAAATGTGAACGTTGGGCAAGGAAGTTGGGAGTGATCGGGGGGGGGGGGATTCCGGACATTTTTAATATCAGTTGCAGTATTTTTGCTTGCAGCTCGTTATGAAGGTCCATAACAGTTCCTTTCCATCTCTGAGTGGCAAATACTCGTGTGGGGATTTATTGGGCTCTCAGTTATCACTCGGTCACAAGTGCAGCCACCTTAATCAATGACAGGGCCATGGCCTGCAGCCAAGGAATGCTCCGAGCCCCACGCTGCCTGCACCGGATGACTTTTACCACCAAGGCAATATTTTTTCCCCTTATAAAACTCACAAAACAAGTATTACAGGATGTTTTAATCAGCACAAGCAGATGGTTCCCTGCACCCCGACCCGGCAGAGGGCTGTGCAGCAGGTGCCAGGGTCTGCACTGGGCCGTGTCCTTGCCCCCGTGTGCTGGCACTGGGTGTACCAGTGCCTTGGGCACTCCATGGAGTGGCACTTCCAGGCTGAAGGTCTCCACCAGGGGTTATCCCAGCTGCCTGCTGCCAGGCCAGGGGGTTTTGGAGTGGAGAAAGGGTTTGGTTAGGTGCCCTGGCAGAGACCTCCTGGGCACAGCATCGCCCACCCCAGCCCAGCTCACAGTTAAAAAGCATGACATAAAAAAATGCAGCTGTTTACATTCTTTTAGCCTTTGAAAAATTTTAGATCTATCTGTCTGATTAAAAAAAAAAAAAAAGCTTTTTTAGATGTGTTTACTTGGTGCAGAAATTGCCTGGCATTTCAGGCATAAATAAAGTACACCAGCAATTTGGTTATGCATCTTGCAGCTTTTTATTTTTTTTAGCATCTCCCAAAGTAATGTATTGAGAATCTCAGTTTTCAGTGGTGCAAAAAGAAGAAAACTGCCATAGTCATTACAGTTGCTGAGAAGTGAATGAAAATAAAAGCCTTAAAGACACTCTAAGCTGAAGGTAAATACAGACAACAGGGTTTTAATATAGGGTTTAAATATAGGGCTTTAATAGACAAACCCAGTGTTTGTCTGTTAAAAACAGGAAAATGTTAGGAGGCCTCAACCAAAGTACTCTAGTTCCATCAAGAATCATTCAAGGATTTGTTATTATTATTAATATTGGTTGATAGCAATAGTGGAGCTACAGTGATCCCTCTAAGATGTCTCCAATTTCATGGCAAGAGAGGTCTTGCAGTCAACCTTGACTGTAATATATCTTCTTTTCTCTTCCTCGTCTCATCTATTAATATTCATGATCTCCAAAATAAAAAGCATTAATTCACCACTAAGTTCCTTAAGCAAACTTTGCAGTTGATAAATCCAAGCCCGTGAGCTTGGTTTCATTCTGTTGAGTTAGTTTTGTGTGTGGATTTAAGGACTGTTGAACCTGTCACGACATCTCCAGAACTGTACAGCATGAAGGAGGGAACACAGACTTCCCCCCACAACCCTCCTCTGCTACACTACACAATTCTGGGTGGTTTTAGAAGGTTCTTTATTTCCAACAACTATGTGTGCTCATCAAAAGCAGTTTGTATTGGAACTTCTTTCTCCCCAACTTTTCATTAGACACACACAATACTGAGCTATTTACACTTTATTTTTAATAGCTACAGCAGAAGATTCTGCTCTGCACACCCCAGTGCACACAATAAAATAACTGTTTGGCAGGGGGAAAATGCCCTCTTGTCTTGCAGTACCAGTTGGTATTATGGAGGTTTGTTCGGTGTCTTATTTATAGTAGATTGTGATTGGAAATGTGATACAAAACAAACACCAATGTTCCAGTGCCTTAACCGTGCATCAGATTTTTACTCTGACAGTTATTTTTATTTTCATCATCTTTTATCATGACTTGAGAAATTACAACAGCGCAGGGGATGGTCCATCTGCTGAGGTCTCAGCATCCATGCTCTTAAAAGAGAGATAATGTTCCAGGTCCTACCCTCCAGGAATGCTCCCGGGCAGATTTGTAGTTGTGCTGATGCTCCTTTACAGTGCTGGTAGAGAGAGTTCATTCCAGTCGTGAGACCTCGTGCTAGCAGTGAGAATCCTGTGAATGGAGAGTTTATAACAGAGTTTGCTTCAACAGAGAGTTTGCTTCTCTGTTGATTTATGTTTTTTTTTTTCTTATTGCATATCAAAAGCACTTTTTTTAGTGTTTGTTTAAAAATCTGGTTTCCTTTAAAGAAAAGGGGGCCCAGGTTTTGACACTCCTGAGGGCTGCTTGCAGTGATCTTTCTCATTGTTTTGGCTCTTGCTGACCTTTGGCTGGGCTTATGTTTGTGTGTGCAGGTATGTGTATGTGCTCCAGGTGTATACAGAACGTTCATGCTTCAATACCTCCACTCTTCCTCTCCAGCAGTGAGGGATTCAGTGGAATTTTCTTTTTTGCAGGGATACAAAAATGCACAAAAAGCACATTTTTTTTAGAAGTGGCAATCCTACTAAGGCGAGTATTTTGTAGAGAAATGGTGTCCAAGTATTTCTAGTCAGATTTCAAATAAAATCCTAATTGGTTTTCTCTCTTTTGGTCTGCTGTGGTTTCCAGCTCCTACCTTCGTGCATTACTAAGCAATAAACATGTCTTGGCTCACTTACTGGCTCTTTGTTGTGTGTGCTTCCAACATGTGTGAGGGAAGCCTTCCTTCAGGAGAAAGACTGAAAAAAACTCGTTAAGGCAGAGAAGACCAAAAATGAATCATTTCATTACTTTTTAGCCTGCGGTTGGAGCAAACTCTGTTGTCTGCTCGGTTTAAAATCAGATGATTTATACCCAAAAGGTGCAGATGAGCCTCTGCAGTGGTTTTAAACGTTTTCAGAAATGCCTTTGGATAAAATGAAGGGAGAAAATCTTTTTGGTGCTGTTTAGTTTTGAGGGTTTTTTTGGCTTACCTATGTTTAAGGATGTGCCACTGCCCTGGTCAGGCATGGGGATCTACAGAAAGTCCAGGGCTCAGGGCTGTTGGATGTGGTTGAACATCATCACCCACATCTTTCCCATCTGCAGTCAGGTGGATGTGCATGGGTACTGAAATATCTCCCTGGAAGGGGATGGGCTGCAGCAGGAGATTTTGACAGTTCTATTTTTTTAATTTAAGTGTTTTTCTGAACTAGAATCATATTACCAGCTTTGTTTTTCAAGCTCATATTTATACACACACACACAAAAGAAAGCCTTCACCCTTTCAAAGAGATGCCTGGATATACACCTAGAGAAGAGGATGGTGCATATCTCATCTTACAAAGGCCTGAGTGTTTTCTTGGATATGGGTATGGTGTATGAACAAACACTGAGTATCTGAAGTCCTTCCTCAAGCAATAAATATTCACTGATCTGGCTAAAGCACTGTTTACTCTCCGAACAATCTGAGTCTGTCTCTATTTGCAGAGAAATTCCTTCCAATATTTTTCCTGGTCAGTTGTTGGATGGAGGCTGGGTCTGCTTTCAAAGCACTTGTCTTTAAAGCGCATCAGGTTACCCTGAGGTAAAATGGAAACCTTAGATGTTACTCCTGTAAATAAATGTTTACATAATACATGGCACCGAACTTCTCAGCATTGCATGTCTAAGAAAAAAGGTCACTTTTGACATCAGTAACCTTTAGAGAGTGGTGCCTTTGCCACACAGGTAAAGAAAGTTACTGTGCACAGCACATTCCTCACTAGATCAAGAAGGTAGGAGAAGTCAGCTGTTACTGCTTACATCTCCCAAAGCTTGGCATTTTAAGCTTTGAAGGCAAGACTTGGGTTTAAGGCATGGGTCTCCTGTAAACAGCACATGCCCAATTTTGCTCATGTGAGTAATTCCATTGAATTCCCTGGCACTAGAGGGGTATGAAAAGCCAAGTCTGTAATGTATGTGTTTGTGAGGCCAGGGCCTCAACTCTTCATTTCTAAATGAGAAACTTCCTGTAAAGCATTCATGGTAACAAAAGATAATGGTTTTATCTCTCTTTAGGTTTGCCGCTTTTGCGTCAAAACACTTGCCCAGCACCAAACATAAAAACATCACCTTCCTATAAAACAGCAGCAAAACTGCTGTGGTGTGAATAGATGAAGGATTTCTGCCTGAACTTAATCCAGATGTGTAGAAGAAGAAGGAGTTTGGTGTTCCCCTGTGGAATCCATTCCACAGGGCAAACAACAACTGGACTCTTGGGATTGTTGGGTGTTGGGGGCAGAGCCCACGAACAAGTGCATCAGCTCACCCACTCTGTGATACAGGGGTACCATCAACAGTGCTGTGCTTTGGGTTGTGGGATGCAGTGGAAAGGAGATCTTGATGATAAATGCGTTTTTGCTGCTTTTCTGTTTAAAATATTGGCAAAACCTGTAGGTTTTCAGATGCTGCAAAAAAAAAAGTCGAAGTAGGATTTATGATGTTGCAGCCTTCTGCCTTAATATATTAATTGAGTTTTATTCAAGGAATGCAGAATGAGTGATTAGCCCCACATATGCCCGTGACAAGACTTTTTATGGCTTTTGATGTGCATTGCGTTTTTGGATTGCCCAGTTCCTTTGTCACTTCCCTGTCCAGCTCTCTCATTCCTCCCCTACCATTTAAAGATAAAAAGTTTGTTCAACATCAGTCGCTGTCGTGATGCCTGGGCAGCCTTCCTCGCATGGCAGGAGCAGTCAGGGAGCCTTGTTTACACCAGTGGGGCCGGTCGGGTTTTCTTCGGGGGCATTATTTCACATATTTAATTCCCCCCCCCCCCCCCCCCATCCCATTGTCTCGCATGGTCGCGGTGCCTCCCGTGCAATATTAATGAGCCCCCGCCGGGCGCACAGTGCTCCCTTTGTTCGGGCGCCGGGGAGGGGACGCGGGCGGGGATGGGGCGGGCGGAGCGGCCGGGGCAGGGGGCGAGCAGGGGGCGAGCAGGGCGGCGGGGCCGAGGGCCCGTCCCTGAGGGCGCGGGGATGGCGGCGGGCATGGCGGGCATGGCGGGCGCAGGTGGCCCGCGCTGACGGGCGGTCACATGATGGCGGTGAGCGCCGGCCCGGCCCGCGGCCCCGGCGCTGTGCGGGCTGTGAGGGGAGCGGGGGTTCCGCCCCGCTGTGACCCCCGGGCGGGCCGAGCGCCCTGGCCGCGGCTCTGAGGGGCAGCGCGGCTGCCAGGGGACCGTGTCATGAGACCGAGCGCGGGGACGCGGACGGAGGGACGGACGGGGACGAGCCCGGGCAGCGCTCGGCGGCCCCGCGGGTCGCGCTGAGCTCCGCCGGGAAGGCACAAAGCGGCGGCGGGGCCGGGCACCGCTCCCCGGGCGGGACCCGCGGATGGAGGGGCAGCGGTGGGGTTCTGACACTGCGGGGCAGCGCCAACGCTGCCTGGGGCAACCCCCGGAGCCGCTGCCCTTAAGGTGGTTTTCGTGATCCTGTTGCTAGGATTAAGCCTTTTGCATTGCAGCACGGAGAGTCTTTTGTTTGAGTTAAATTCAGACCTCTTGATATGTCACCTGACAGTCTTGTGGTTTTGGATGAATATGGCTCATTGCTATTATTAACCTGAGTTGGCAGCCGGGCACAACAGGAGTTTATAGGGATTTCGAAAAGTGGAACTGTTCGGGGGACAAAGATGCTTCCCAGGTACGGTCACTGCACACTTCTTGAGATTATTTTGATTTTTCGAAAGCTTATTATTTTCCCTGTGATGAAAATATTTCTTTTCCGGATACGTGAAGCTTTTACAGATTTAATTTTTTAAATTATTTTTATTATAATTTCATGCTGAACGGCACGAATAATTTTTTTTCCTGAATTGATTCTATCTGTTGTAATTTTGCAAAGGGAAGTGCAGTCTGCTTGAATAATGTAAAACATTGTGTTCAGTGCCAGTGAATTTAACTGAAATGAGCTGTGTCTCGCTTGTGTGTGGTTTTAATTAAAACAGGTATTTCAAAAGAGCATGGGGCTTGTGTGTGTATGTGCAAATATTTGCATGCATATGTTTGCCTAAATCAGCTGAAAGCTGAGCAGGTGATCCTTAAAATGACGTGAGGTAGTCCGAAAAATATTTTATGAAATTACTAATACTGATTGTAAATTCTGAAGCTGTGTGAGTTGCAAAGTTACTCAACATGCTGCACATCTTAAACAAAACCTTCCCACCCATTTATTTTCGATATTACACTCCAGATTATGATTAATGTATTGACTAGGCTGCACTTAACCTGTAAATATTATGTCTTTTTGCTTGTGGAAAGGCATCTGGCTCATCTGTTAGACTTTAGAGTATAAATTAGGTATCTTAATGAGAGTCAAGTGACTTGGTGGAAGGGAGAAAAAAATGAAAACAAACTAAAGTCAGCTTTGTATACAGTTAAAGAACTGGACATAGCCAAGGAACTTGGAAGCCAGTTGAAGTCCAGGTCCAGATTTATTTACTGCCTGTGACATACCTGGCTGATGCACTCTGTGCCTGGTGTACAATATGTGCTTAGGATAAGCAGCACAAGTTTCCTGGAGCTCAAGAAGTGCAGCTATTCCAGGTGAGGATTGCTAAGCTGGTAAATGACTGAGCCAGACTTAGGGATGGAGCAGGGAACTGACCTCCACAGCAGTGCCGTGCCTGTGGACGGGTCACCCTCCTTCAGGAGAGGAAAAGGGGAGAGCTTGGATTTAATTTATGGCAAAGAAACATTGTTCCCGTGTGATAAACCTGAAACGTGTCCCCGCTGGGAGCAGTCAAGGTTGGCTGTCCCTGGGGCGATCCAGAATGTGTCTGCTCTTCCAGGCTGTCCAGAACACAGGTCCTGTGACTTCTGTGAAAGCCTGGCTGAGGTCATGGTGGCAGAGGGCAGTGTCACCCGAGCACTGGGCGAGCTCCTTCGCAATCCACCCTCCAGGGCTCCTCCCTGGCCCTGGCCAGGCACAATCCCTGGTTTTCTGTGCAGAATCAGCAAGTGTTCACCACCAGTCACTCAGCCCTGACGTGACCTCAGCTCTCGTAAAGACAATTATCTTGCAAAATTTTTGCTAAGTATGGGCCCCGTGGTTTCTCTGCTTTAGGGATCTTCTTCCTCCTCACAGCCTTATGGTTGTGTTATGTCACCAGCACTTCAATGCAATCTCTCTCTTAAAATGCCAGCTTTGCAAATCGGTGGTGCTGCCTGGATCATCCTTGTCATGTGAATCCTGAGAAAGTTCTTTTGCATTTCAGGTGTTATTGCTAAAAAAAAATAAATAACCTGCCCATACCTCTAAAAAGAGATGGTCTTCAAAGGTGGAAGCTTTATTAACATACAGTACAGTTCTGTTTTCATTGCTTCCAAATTAGTTGTGCTCTTTCAGAACGGTCTATGCAGCTGTTGTTGTACAATAATGGTCAAATAATAAGTGAATTATTTAAATGCAATAAGAAGGTATTAAAATATGTACAATACCCTCTCCAGGTATCCTATATACTTGACTTTTTTTGTGTCTTCTCAAAGCCAAAAGACAGAAAATCCAGTAACAGAATAGAAATCCGCAGAGGAGTTTGGGCAGGAGAAGGGAATTCCTTGTTGGAAAAGGCATCTCAGTCAGGGGTGAGAGGAGTATGATAGGGTGGCTGGACCAGGCAAGGACCATTTTCCTTCTGCATCTGATCACCCTTCCCTACAACAAAGCAGCTGCAGGATCCTAAAGGATACTGGGCTGTGTAGGTCCAGGTGAGCATGCTTTGATGTGGAACCTGGAGACAACCTGTGTCTGAAATCCCAGCGCACCCAGTGGAACAGTCCTGTATTTACAGCAGCTCTTCAAGGCAGGCACGGGCTCTGTCAGGTGCTTGTGTGGAAGCTGGCTGGGTCTGAGCACCTGCAGCAGTGACAGTCCCTGGAGAGTCGTCTGCAGGAGCTGCAGGTGAGCCCTGGGATCCCTGTGCCCGTGTCCTGATGCTCCTCCAGCAGGAGCCTGCGAGGGGAGCGCGGGGCGAGGTGGACCCACGGCTGCTCTGCCTGGCTGTTCTGTCACCCTCTAAAAAGGTGCTAACATGAAAACCACGCAGAACAGATAAGCTGGCATAAACTATAAATATCATTTGCGTAGATGCATTTAAAAATAGTTCCAAGTGATTCATCACCAGGCAATTTTTATAACTATGGGTAACATGATGTAGGAAAACAATAGTTTGATAGTTTCAACTTACTTTTTCAATGTTTAGTCACGTTCTGGTTTTGAGCAACTTTACTTTTTAGAAAACTCTTTTTACAATTCCTGCCTTCTTAATACCTTGATCAGTTTGCCTCAATTGCTTTTCTTTATGACTTCTAAAATATCCGTGTTTATTAAAAAGTAATTGATACTATCTAAGCTGTGTTAATATGAAATAGTTTTAAAACTGAAGTCTCAGGCAGAAGAAAAAGTAATACTAAGCTAAACCTTTCATGTAATGAAGAAGTGCTGTTTGTATTGAAAGTGGGAATGAGGAGGAAGGGAGGTACTTGCATTCAGTTACAGGGGAAAGTCCTGTATTTTAATTGATGGAGGGGTAATGAAGGATTTCTGTGTCTGTTGTTTCATCTATTAAAACTTGCCCAGAGTGAAATAATACCAATTTACAGTCACTCAGTTCTTGCTGAGAAGTGTTGATGGCAGTAGTAAACTCCAGGAACTGGATACACAGGAAAATCCATCCTTGGAGAGCATTTGGAGTTCTGGATTGCCATGAATCTCACAGTACAGGTGTCAGGAAGCACGTCATGGATCTATAAATGTAAACTACAGGTAATATTCCTAGTGATTGAAGGTAAAAAAGGCAGGAAAACAAAAAGGGTGAAAGAGGTGAAGAGCTGAACAACAGTAGGGCTTAAGTGTGAACATGCATTAAAATATCATTTTTCAGGCCCTGATTTTGTTATTATTATTTTCTAATAATTTCATTGTTAATCATGTGGAAGTCTTCCATTCTGTCCCAAACAATTCCTTCCTTTTGCACTTTGTACTTGCATTAGCATCAGTGCAGGGGGGTTGGACTCCAGAAATCCCTTCCAACCTTGACCAGTCTGTCACGGTGTGAGATCTGGGTTTATGTGATTTGTTTCTGAGACATCTGATACAGCATTTATGCATCAAGAGATTCCTACCCCATACAGGTATTTTTGGACATGTCATTCTAGAAGAATCCCCACGTGTAGTGGAGGTCTCTCAGGAGCAGTGTCCTGCTCAGAAGGAATTTGTTTTTAGTTTTGCTCTCCCTCCATGAACTCACAGCATTGTGTGGAAAATGTCTTTGATATTTGGGGTTTTCTTGGCGGTGGTTTCTGTGTGTTTTTGTTCTGGATTTGTTTTTGTGTTTTCCTTTAAATCTAATTGAATTCAAGGAAAGATCAAAGAACGGCAGACAGGTCAGGCAGGGAAAAGTCCTCATTAAGAAACTGTCATTTCCAGAGCAGGGTGAGAGATGGAGACTCACCTTTCATTAACATTGCCAGAACATCTGATTCTACGTCTCCTGGTTTTCCTGTAAGAATCTCAAGAAAACATCAGTTAAATGTCAAAGTTAGTTTCCATTTATAAACAGAACTAATTATATTCAGAAGATCTAGGTCAGTTTTCATCTGCCTGAAGAGGAGGGCTGGAGTGCTGCCCTGGTATATTTGTTTTGAGAACTCGCCCTGCCTATTGCATGCAGGAATTTCTCTGTTTCTGGGGATAATCTATGCAGATATCAAGCTTAACGGTATTTTAAACCTGCTAACAACAAAAGCAAAGCTACTCTGTGTCCTGCTTCTCCCTGGCCGGCGGGGGTGAGTCGGAGGTGCCAGGCTGCCTCTGTTTACTGTCTGCCTAAATGAACTTTCCCCCAGCTCTTGGAAAGGCTTCTCTGCTTTGGGAAGTGGCCCCCTCTTGCCAGGGAATGTTTTTGCAAGGCTGAAATGTGCTTAAGGATGCTATTATGTAACAGAGATAACGCTTCTCTGGAATTATCACAAATTATGATGGATAATAGCTACTAAATGCTTGTCTAGAGAAAGTTAAAATGTCATGTGAAGAAGCTGAGAAGTAAACAAGCTCCTGTTACCTTGATCAGATATGTTTCTGAATACACCAGGAGTTTTATATTTAGCTTTCTCTCCTCTTAGTGTGTAATCTGCTCTTGGAGCTTTTTATAAGTAGACTTTCCTAAGATCTGGAACAGCTACTGCCCTTCTTTGCCAGTAATTTCAAAGTCAAATATCAACAGTACTAGGTAATGGAAGACATGCTTTTGTCCGAGTGTGAAGGAAATTCAAATGCGTTGCAAGTGTGGAGCAAGTGATAGCACCTTTTTGGCCAGCAATTCCTTGTTATTGTCACACACTGCTTCTTTATAGGAACCACAGTGGCCTATCTGGAAAAAAATATTAGTTTCTGGACTTCCCCTGATTTCATTTAAAATGTCATTCATTTTTCATATATGGAGGCTGTTCTTCCAGGAAGCCAGTTTATCCAGTGGTTCTCCCCACCTCCAGCCAAAGTCATGCTCTTACCAGTTACCATCCCCCAGCATTAGTGCCTTCAAGCCTCTTGGTTGGTAACACCCCAGACATGTATAAAACCAGGGATTTTGTTTTCTTTCATTTTATGAAATGCAAGATGGGGCTCATTTAGCAGAGACCCCAGTAAATGTAAGCTGAGCTCTAAGTTTTTCACTGTGCTTGGGTTTTGGTACAGAATTTGCTCAGTTGGGTGTCTGCTCTTCGTTGTGGGCACGTCTCTCTGCTGAGGACACTTGGCTTTAGGTGCCCAAATGGGAAGGTGCATGGCTCTTTGACCCCAAATCTAGACGTCAAGTTACTTCAGCTTCAAGTTGCTCAAGGTTTTTTCTTGTAACAAGTTGATTTTGACATTTGTTGCACACTGGCTTTTCAGCAGCTTCTGGTTTTCTCTCCCGTTGCTAAATGGTGGGGCTGGGCTGATTAGGAAATGGATTTCCTCTCTCAGGAGGCTGAATAACTGTATGTCTTGATGCTTAGTTTTACTTCACTGGACTATGCTGGTTGTAAAGCTTGTGTACCTACACTGGGTAGTATTAAAAGCTTCTGATAGGCAATGATGACTTTGGTGATCAAATTGACTTTCTGCTGTCATAGGAGTTGTTGAGTCATAATTCATCATTGGTGTATTGGTCACATAAAACGTGGGTGCAGAGGAGGAAACCTTTTGGGTGGTGAGTTAGAGGGGAAAATTCCCTGTTGTCTTGGAGTCTAGCATGCCAGGTTTGCCTTAATACATATTATGGGTGGCTTTTTACTGAAATAAATGTGCAGCTGCTTCTTGTAAATTGGGAGCCTGTGTGCTTCATTAATGGCTGGAAAGTTCCAGCACCTTGTTTCTGGCTTCTTGGGGTTTCATGCTAATGCTGCTTGCCTAAAAGCCAAGGATAAGGAAGCTAGAATTTCACTTGATCTGGGAAGTGGCTCGTAAACTAGCTGAAAGATGATTCCTGGTGGTTTCATGGATAGAGCAGGTGTCTGGTTTCCTATCTTCCAAGAACAGACAAGGTATCAGTGAAAATGGATTCCCAAGCCAATGGACAACAATGCTTGGTGGGCTTTAAAGTGATGGCTGGCTTTTTAAAATGGAAACTTGAGATGATGGCTACAAAACACCCTTAAAGGCAAGATGATGCAGTGATTCTCAAGGCTGAGCCCTGCAAGTTCTCCCTTTGCAGAGCTGCTCTGGAGTGGTGGCACTAGGGAAGGCAGAGGCTCAGGAAAGCTCCTTCCCTTGTCATGGAATGCAAGACCAGTTTGGGAATAGGTGTGTCAGGACTGCTGTGTGTGGTTTGCTGACCATGACCTGCAGTCACTGTGGCTTAAGTGGAGAGAATTAGGTGGTTAAGGTCCCTTCAAACCAAACCATCCTGTGATTATTATTCTTGGTGGGTTTTTATGTCTTCGAACACAAAAGCTGAGTTCTTCTATGACTTTGATTTTAAATAGCTGGAACTTGAGGAAAACAGATCACAAGACAGAGCACAAGATCTATTAATGCTGCAGAGAACATTTTATGTGGTTGTAGTGGATTGGTGGAGTTTATGACAGTGTAATTTGGCACGTGTAGGGGAAAGAAAAAAACCAAAAGGCATAGTTCTGGCTGCAGCATCAAAGGGTTTGATGAAATGGCATTGCATTTGCCTGACTTTATGTTTTAATCAAGTTGTATATACAGATAATGTAGAAATAACAGTGTAATAAAGAGTTGTGGTAATTGATCCTTCTGCTCTTTTCTTCTTTAATTAAAGCTGGCCTTTGCCGGAGTTTGACCCGAGCCAGATCCGACTGATCGTGTATCAGGACTGCGAGAGGAGGGGACGGAATGTCTTGTTTGACTCCAGTGCTAAAAGAAAAATTGAGGATGTTTCAGTGTCGGTGAGTATTTTGCCCATTTGCATGTTTACAGTCAGTGTTTTTTCAGATGGCCAGACTGACAAAGCACATGTGTTTGCTTTATTCACATTGACATTTAAGCGCCCGTTATATGCAGGGCTATATTTAAATGCCTGTTAAGTTGCAAATTATTCAGGCTTCAGTAATTTCACTCTTACCAGATTTAAATACTCTAGTGGTCCCTGTATTCTGGGGCTCATCTGCTTCCTGCTCTTTCAGTGAGAAGGATTCCTTCCTGGGGCTGCAGCAGGCAATGCTGGGGGTTGAGGCAGGGCAGGAACTGGTATTTATGGACCTGCTTTTGTACTGTGCTGGGCTCTGCATTCATAATCAGAAGGTCCTCCCAGTCCTGTGTCCTCTTGTGTCCTGTTTGTTTAGCTTTTGCCAATTGTTGTTTGTATGCTTTGCTGACAGTTTTTTCCCCCACAAAGTTATTTGAAAACTTTTCCTCTGTTTTTCGTTTTGGCATGGTTTGCATGGTAATCTATTAATTGAAACTGTAATGGATGCGGTCAGATGAGGATACTTCCTTCTAAGGGCTCTGGCCAGAAGATTAATTTCTAGCCACAGTGCTATTGTGAGTGGTGGTGTGAGGTTGGACAGCTTATTTCGCTGCTTTGAACTTCCTTTTTACCATCTCTAAAAGCATCCACAAACCATTTTAAGCTCTGCAAGCAGAAAGCATGGTGTGAACTGAAATTTATGATTCCAGTTGCTTTTAACTGTAGGATGTACTGAGGTCCTTCTTTAAGCAGGAGTACACAAAATAACACATTACCCCCAAGCTCTGGTTTTCCTTTGGCTGTTGGAGTACAGCCAGAAGATTGTTCATCCAGCTTTGCAGACTGTTCCAGCCTCTAGCTGAGAGCTGCCAGTCTGATGCTCCTCACCCTGGCCCTGGGTGCTGCCTGTGTCCAATACCCAAACCCCTAAAGTCACTTAGTGTCTTATCAAGCACAAACTTGGAGGCTTCTCCATTGCTTACTCCAGTGCTTTTATAACCATGAATCAAGATCCCAATTTCCTAGTTCTTACAGAGAATTTTTGAAGCAAAGCAAGTTTCACAAATGTTGAAAAAAAATGCATCTTTCTTTTTAATTTGAACTTGTTAGAATGGTTTTATTAGTTCTTGTTCTTTCGGGTGTTCTTGCCAGGAAAACAGGTTGTTAAAGACAAGAGATCTTCACAAATGGTTTATTGGTATGAATTGCTGTCTGTGCTTATCACTATTACCTCATTAGTTATAACGTATTGCTTCATTAATAAAAAAGATGTACAATGTAAATCCTCTTGCTGTATTTATATTAATTTCTTGAAAGCCTCCTTAAGTTGTGTATTTGCACACTGAACTTGCAAACTTCACTGGTTTGGGTTGTTTCAGAAAGTTCATTGGCAGCTTAACAAGAGGATAAATGGCTGATAATGGAGCTGATATGGTTCCATATAAATCTCTCCTTTCTTTTTCTTTGCTAAGGGGGAGGGAAACAGCTGTAGTCACCATCTCTGTGAAATGAGTACATGATACTGGTAGAGAAAACTGTTCCCAGGGCACTTGAAATATCCAGAATTCATCTCTAGAAACTTGATATATTTCTTTTTTTTCATAGTATTAGGAGACTTTGAAAGGGCCGATACCTGCCTCCTGCAGCACTCAGATAATGTCGTGTCAGGCAAAACTTTTCTTGTAAAACAAAACTTTGCAGGTAAAAACGTGCAGGAGAGTCCTGGGCTGGGCTTGCTGTGAGCTCAGCACGGGCCTGTGCAGCCAGCAGGACGTACTGGCCATTTTCAAGGAATTGCATTGTTTATTTTTCTAGCTCTTTATCATGATTTTCCTACCAAAGACACACCCTGCCTATACAAAGCCAGATCTTGGCTCTAAGCACATTCCAAGGCACCCTTGCCCTTTTGCAGCAAGCTGTGTGTGGGCTGGGCACTCTCCCTTCTCAAAGGGTGTCTGTTCAGCACCCCACAAAAGCCAATGCTTTCTGCATCTCTTCCCCCCGACATTTCCCAACAGGATTTATAGCTCTGGATTTACAAATAACACTGAGGGTGGGGGGGAGATCTGCTAAAGTGCCTGTCAGTGCCCAGACTGTTCTGGTTGAAGGCTAATCAGTCTAATGTGCTCTTCAGTTCCCGTTTTCTGTTGTCATGAGACATGAAAGAGTTGTATGCCTCTACAGCAAGGTGAGATTTGTTTTGGTCTGTTTTATGTATCTAATCTCTACATATGTCAAGAGATATGTACAGGGGACCAAGGTTGAACATGACTCAGGCATTTGCATTCTATGAGGGAAGGTATGGTTGTAAAATTTAAGGAGCATCAGAGCAAACCTTTCCAGACTCAGATGTTTCAAGAAATAAACCAATGAGCTCTGAATTTTTGATGAGTGAAAACTGCTGAGTTTGTGCTCACACCAAGCGGGGCTCTAATTAGTTAAGCATTACTAGGTTCATCTTATCCATGAGGGAAATGTGACTAAACACAAATAAGGACTTTGTGTTTTCATTGGGTATTAAATGAGCCTCTTCATGTCTTCAGTAAAGCTAAATATTAGGTAAGCAAGAATTTGGGGAGGGTGTTGCACAGCAGGACACCGAAGGCAGCTCGGAGTTTGCAGCATGGCCATTACAATATTTGAATTGCTCGGGAGAAGTCGTGTTTTCCCCAGGTTTTGCTAGAGTTAAACTTGGCCAGGGAAGCTGAGCAGCAGTCTGGTGACTCGGAGGGCTGGCAGCTCTTCCCAACACCCGGAATGTTGGCCCGGGGCTGTGCCAGGCGTTTGCACCAGGCCAGGCGGAGATCCACCCCGGGCAGCTGTGGGCACTTGGCATGGGGGAGGCAGAGAGATCCCCTTTGTGAGTCCTATACCTTTTTTGGTGCTGAGCAGGAGAGGTCCTTCCCCGCCTTTCCAGGGGATGGGCTATTGATCAGCCGGGCTCTGGAAGCAGAGGGGAAAGGCTGCTGCCTCCCAAGCATCCAAAAATTGGGTACCTCCCATATCTGAGTTCTTCCAGGATATCCTAGAAGAGAGTGGCTCCCCTTTCCAGCCCTGTGGCACCAGGTCATGAGCAAAGGGATCAGAACAGGCATCTGCACATGGAATGTTCCAGGGCAGTGTGGGGTACAAGGAGCAGACATTACTGATGCCTTTGTACACAGCCTCAGGCCCCATCCAAGCGTCCACATCCCTTGGATTTTGGGGTATCAAAGTACTTCTACAGGCAAACTCATGTCTCCTCTAGAGAGTTATTTCTTTTGTTCCTCGTACCAATAAGTGTCTCATTTCTAGTGACACCGTATTACTTGATTTGCAGGTGATAGTGTTAAAATCTGTGACTGGTATCTACTATCATTTCTGTGCTTGTCTGCTCCTTTCCTCCCACACCTCCTCTCCTGCTCTCCTGTGCCCCATGCCAGCCCCTGGGCTGTTCTGAGTTCCCAAGGCAGGAGCTGTGTGTGCTCCTCATGGAGCTGTGGGACTGGGCCTGCTTTGGATTTCAAACCAAGCACAACAAGCAGCTCCTTTTCCTGGTTCAGGTGCAGCAGCCGAGGGGCCCGGCCGGCGCTGGGCTGTCAGCCTTCCCTGAGCCCTGTGCTTGGCTCAGCCTTCCCTGAGCCCT
>NW_020884887.1:14653367-14702625 GCF_003945725.1 Corapipo altera | reverse complement strand
CGCTCCCCTGGCGCTGGGGCTGGCACTGCTGTGCTGTGTGGTGCTGAGTTGTGTCCCCATAAATGCCCCTGTGGGCAGGCCAGCTGAAGGACGAGGAGTTTGCCTCCAAGGGCCGCCAGTTGACTGGGATAAGGATGCCATGGAAATGGTGCCACGAGGAAGCAGCGGGGAGTAAAGTAAAGTAGAAGCTGGGAAGAGGAACCTTGTGTCACAGTGTCCCTTGGAGCAGAGAGGGAGAGTTCAGGGTCAAGGATTAATTGTCTCGTTTTACTGTTTTCCTTTGTGTGTTGTCCACTGGGGATTTATGACCCCGTGGTTACCATTTGGGGTCTGGCTGAAGAGAGGTGCTGATGGACATGTGGGAGCTAAAAGATTTCCTGAGCTTAAAGATCAGCCTAGAAGAAGGTGTGAAGTCCAGGGGGGAAGGAGGGGTGTCAAGGGACCATGAGGAAGAGGAAGGAAAGGAAGAGCCAAACTGCACAGTGCTGAGCAGGGCTCTAGACTTTGGGTGTGTGGCAGGAAAGAGGGAAAGACAAGGAATCAGAGAAGGGCAGTGACTTGTTGCCAGGACCCCGAGGCAGAAGGGGATTTTCAGGAGCAGCGTTTGTTTTGGTTTTTTGAAGAAATGAAAGAGAAAGCGTGACCTGGGATGCGGAATTTGAGATCTAGAGGTGCAGTAATGAACTTGGGTTTGGGGAGTGGAAAGTTCACTTTTTCCATGTAACCTAGTTGTCTTTATATTCAGGATAATTTCAGTGAAAGGTCACATGATATTTGATCTCCTACAGCGGCAATTTCTTTTACTCCAAATGTCATATTTATCCCAAAGTAGAGAAGTGGCATGCTGGTTGAAACAAGCCAGGATTAGCCACGTGTTCCAATATACTTCAACACTGGATAAATGTTGAACAGCAAATTGCTTTGAAGGATTAGTAATTGGATAGTGAGCCTTTTGCTTTTAGGTGAGTTGTGTGAAATGGAGACTCTGGACTCTGTCTGGCTCTCAGGGCAGGTTTCCACTGAGCCAGGCTGAGCAGATGGATAAAGCTGTAAGCACAGAGATCAAGTCCCACCTTCTTAGCTCTGCTTATTCTCCCTAAACAGAAATGGAAAAATACTAGTGGAGTGGGGGAGCACGGGGTTGTCTTGACTTTTTTCAGTGACCTCTGAGTAATAGAGGAACTTGACAACTCTGGAAGTAAAGGGAGATTGCAGCACTGACAGCTGCATTTTAAGAAAGATACCTGGATTTTTACAGCAGCACTGAAGGGGAGAGATGAATGCCTGTTCAGGTTACTCCCATGTCCTAGGTGGATGCATACATTTAATTGCACATTCAGACTAACAGATATTAATAAAGCAGAAGACTTAATTTATCTGTTTTGGAATAATTTTTCAGCTTTGCTGGAAAACCTGTTCTGGAAACGAGGTACAGAGCTCTTGAAGAGTAGCGACTTTGCTTGGAAACAGAGATTTCTCTATCACTGCCACCACAGTGGTATTTGAGCACCTGCTGTTCAGAGAGGTAGAAAAGAATAAAGCATAGGATGACATTTCTCTTTCCTCCTGTCACTCACAGCCCTAACACACCTACACACAGTCTGATTTAGTTCAACACACCAGGCTCCTTTCAACTTTCTTATTATCCCCAAACCAGAACCTGCCCAGCAGAAATTCAGCACTGGGCATGTTTTTTCCACTTATTGAGGAGATTATTGACCTTGTAGCAAAGAGTCAAAGGTCTTTGCTGACAGATGTGGAGAAAA
Organism: Corapipo altera; assembly: GCF_003945725.1. Lineage (NCBI taxonomy): Eukaryota > Metazoa > Chordata > Aves > Passeriformes > Pipridae > Corapipo > Corapipo altera. The sequence goes on along the minus strand of NW_020884887.1, from coordinate 14,700,859 downwards.
GAGACTCCAGAAGAAGAACTGAGGAAGAAAACTCCTTTGTACCCCATCATACTACAGAGACATTTTACATTTATCTTCAGAACTACCTGATAGGTCTCCAAGACTTTCAGCAACCCATGACCTCTAATGTAAGAACTGGGACTGCCAGAGCTCTTTGGAGCTGGGTGGTATCTGCAGTGAGCTGGCAGAGAGAGAACAAAGAGTGTGGCCCCAGCAGGGAGAGCAGAGTGGCAGCCAGGATCCACGGCATCCTTCCAGCAGATGTTCTGCTCTCCAGCAAAACAGGGCATTCCAGAGCACTCTGGCAGCACCTTGCCTGGGGAGCTGATTTGATACAACCATATCTAATTGGAAAGAAAATTCACAACTTTGAAACTTTCCCTCGTACAGTTCTTAAATAATTAGGTTACCTTTGTATTTTTGGAAACCCGGCTTGAATATCTTTGGACTATTATACTGGAATGCAAGTAATCCCACTCCTTTGATGCATAATATCTTGAGATTTGTAGCATCTAAAATTTCATTGGCATTTGGAGTCAGAAATTGCAGAGGAGAGAGTCACTGCAGGTACTTGATCTCATTGTCCAACAAGTTCTTCTTGAGCATATGCTAAGTTTGTAAGAGAGCAAACACCAAAATTCATCCATGATCTGCATTTTAGGAGGGATTTACTGTTCACAAGGTTCTGAAAAGTGGTGGCTGAAAGACCCTGACCTCCTTTAAAGACTCCTTGCAGTAGTTTTGTTTCATTAAACTCCACTGCAAAGACCAAACAGCCATTTTCCTGGTTTGCTATTTAAATTAGGCCACTGTTACTTCAAGTTACCAGACTCCCCAGTGGATCTGGGGAAAGCTGCTGTGCAGAAAAATGCAGTGACAATGAGAATAAATGATTTTAAAGTAATTAATTTGCAAAGTTACCCTATTCTTTTTTAATGCAGAGGATCTTTATTCTCTTGTAAAGCCAGTAAATGCATTTCTTCATTCTCAAGGAAGCTTAGTTCTAATTGTAACTTTTTAGAAGGAACTTTCAACATCTGATGGAAAATGCAAGCTGAAATGTGGTTTGCCTGCAAAAGCTGCTGTAACCCTGTGGATTGTATGTGGTTTTATCACATGATGCTTGCCTAGCCTAGGACATTGTTGTTTGTGTCAGAGATAAAATGCAATTCTAGTTCACGAGTTCCTACTGAAGTCATATGATGATCATTCACATGTTCCAGCCATTGTGCACTGTGCTCAAGCCACAGATCCTCAGCAGCCATTAGCAAATCCACGTACTGCAGGAATTCAGCTGCTCCCCGGGATGTTGTAAGGAGAGGATATTACAATGTGTCACAGAGCACAGGGCTGGCTGGGCAGGGAACGCTCCCCTCCCTCTGCCACGGAATTACTGATTTCTCTGCACATTTTTCCTTGAGGCTTTCTGTGGCAGCAGCTCTCTGAGGGAGCAGCAGTGCAGGCTGCCACGTGGAGCTCAGTAATCCTGGACATTTTCTGCTGCTTTGCTAAATCTCACCCACAATTAGGGACAAATGGCAGTCACCTCTCCCTAAAAAAGTAACCTGGACAACCTAGGACAGAGACATGGAATTCCCACCATGTCCCTCCTCAAAATCCATCCACAGCAGTAAAGCCAGTCATCTTTTTGTACAGTTGTTCCTGATTATTGAGCAGAGTCATGGAATTACCACCCTGTGCTTTGGTTATTTCACACTTTTCTTTATGCATTTTCCTTTTTTACATAGCTATTAAGGATTGAGGCATATTAATGTTTTTGGATGAAAGGAGAGGTGATGAAAGGTGAGTCCAGAGGTGAAGCTGTGACATAAAACAGCAGCTCTGGGTTTCCATCTGTCCCTTGAACCTTGCTTCCAGCAGGATTTACTTGCAGCTTGCTCTTACTGGTTTGCTGATTGTGTAGGAAATGTTAATTGAGGAAGTCTCAGGGCAGAGTTGGTATGGAATTCTGAGCAGTGTAGGCTATTTCTGTCTCCTAGTGCTGCCCACCAGCAGATGTAAATAATGGCAACCTTACGTGGGTGTGCTGAAGTGTAACGAGTGTGTGAAAAATACATTGAGATCTTTAGGTGAAGAGGGTTGGCAATGCCAGTGCTGGTATAAACACCATTAACTTATGTGGATGCTGATTCTGCTTGGGCTGCTGAGATTCACAAGGGAAATCACAAATGTGTTTAAATTGTGAATGAAACAGTAGTGGAGCACCTCCTGTGCCAGTGATTGATGATACTGCATGTGGGGAGTGGATGCAGATCCTGCCCATCCTGTACATCAGCTCCATCTGGGCCCTCCAAACTCCCTCTTCTGCTGTGCTTTGTCTGAATCTCCATCAGAATTCACCCTGTGGATTGATTCTTCATCATTTTGTGAAACTTTTTTGACTTCTCTATTGATGCCTAAAATGGAAGAAAAAAATTCTCCAGACAATATAAGTACAGGGAAGGCAGAGAGCAGTTTTTAATGAAGGCTGTCAGGTGCAGGGAGTACATAGGCACACACACACACACACAGAATTCTCACACTTCTATAACTTTAACTAATTTCCATGTCTAGTGGGTACATCCAAAAACCATTTTGCCCCTGGTACCACCCTCAGCCCCTCCAAGGGTTCTGGGCCTTCTATCTTATTTGACTACAGTATATCTTATTATTCTGGTCCAGGTGCACATCCCAAACAGGATGTCCTTACTAAAATCTCTTGTAAAAATTGTTAAACAGAAATTCATTGGAAAGTAGCACAAACCAGGAGAAAACACTTCAGTAACTGTCTAAAGTGAAAGAAAACTATACAGCTATATTACTATCTACAAAAACCCTAAAAATCTTTAGGTATCACTGTAACACTAACTTTTTCAGCTTTGTTCATTTTCAGCCTCACAATTCCCTCGTACTGAAAACATGAGGAATGTGTCACCTCTGTGCCACTCTTTAAAAAGGCTAAGGGGCTTATACACAGCTAGGGAGAGATCTGTAGAAACCAGGATCTTTTCTCTCCACTTATCCCTGTAATATGAATCTCCTGAATTCAGTGTTACTCTTACTTGATTATTTATGGTGAACTGCTCCTTCTCTGTGTGCCCATCACTGCTGTGTCACCTCTGCCCTGACAGGCACGGGGAGCAGGGTGAAGACAGCTGGAAATGCTTTGCTGCCATCCTCTCTCCTAATCCTGGGTCTAAAAATGTGATTTGTAAAGCTTCAGAGATGGATGGCTACTCAGGAAAATAGAGTTGGAACGACCTGTTTTCTCCGGGCTAATTGGAATTAAAGGAGCTCAGCTTTCCTTTGTACAGCCAGGCTGCAATAGGCACAGATGTGTATTCTCTTACCTGTTTTTCTGGGGCATAAGCCTTTCAGCTGTCAAATATCTTACCTAAACAGGTAAGTACAATGCTGCTAGCAGTGATTTCAGGTCGTGGATCTTAGTGTGTCACATGTATTGTCTTTATTTCAGAAACTCTGCAGTGATGCTCAGGTGAGAGTGTTTGGGAAATGCTGCCAACTGAAGCCTGGAGGAGACAGCTCTTCTTCCTTGGATAGCTCAATCAATTCATCCTCCTCGTTCTCTGATCCAAAAGAACAATGCCCAAAATACCAGGTGAGTCACTTTTGATTTCTTTTTTGTTTGCATAACCCATGTCAGGTACCACGAGCAGGTGAGGTTCTGCCTGTTTTAAAGTGCTTGAAGTGAGAGGCTGGAGCGCAGTTCTCAGTCAGAACCAGGCTTTGGTTCTGACTCAGGAATGGTTAATGCTGTAGCTTTGGGTTTGAACAAGTCTGAAACCAGCCAGCTGGTTCTCTCAGGATGTGTCTTGAGTGGCAGTGATTTCTCCAGGGCACTTGTTGTGTCTCATGACCCAGGTGATACCACTCCTTCAGTACAATCAGACTCAGCCCAAATATCTTGGTGTAGATGAAGTAGTTTATTTTACTTTATTGCTAAATGCCAGGGAAATGACAGAGAGACACTTTCTATAGGGACTGTCTGTGTAACAGCTTTGTAACAAGGGATTCAGTGCAATTGAGTTCCATTTTACATAAGAGATTTTGGCCACGAGAGTAGCTAGAGTCATCTGACACAGATATATTTCTGTCATCTCTCCTTCCATGGATCACAAGTGTTTTATATTAAGCCACCCTAAAATAGAACTAAGCCCTTCCACTCTTTGTAATGAAGTAATTGTGTGTTTGAGGGAAGCTGCTATCTCCACAACCTGCTCTGAAGTACAGTACTACTGATGTCTTAATCTCCCGTAGATAGAAATGAAGAACCTTCCAGTGCTGACTCTCCCACTGTCACGTTAGCTCCTGCTATATTTGGAGAGCTGTGTATTCCTGTTTTCTCTTTCTCATCACACTCTTTTCCACAGCTTTGGTAAGGTGGCTGAAGATCTGTTTTCTGTTCCTCCCTTCCTGGAAGGGCATTTAACTGTGGTTCTGAAGGGAAGAGACATTTCTGTCAGCAGCTCCCTTCCAGCACAGAGTAACCTCCTTTGTGCCCAAGAAAAACGATGGCCCCCCACTATCCAGAAACTGTCTCTCCACCTGGGCAGGCTCTGTCCAAACAGTGGTCAGTGTTATTAAAGGAAATTAATTTTAGTGGTTGGCATGACAGTGTAGTATAAAACTGAGGAAAGTTTCCCCTTTTAAGTGCCCACTTCCTCATGTGTATCACTCAGTCTTGCTGAGGTGAACTGATGTGTGGCTACGTGACTGTGCCACAGACTCCCAGCTGAAGTTGGTCTTCCACAACATATTTGTTGTAAACTATCTGCTGCATTCATCAGACTCCTTCCAGGCTTCCCCAGCAAGTGAGCACAGAGCTATAAACACAAGAATTCTTTAATGCCCAATAAAAGTTGGTATCAGGTCTGCAGAAGGGCCAGAGTAAGTTTGTCCAGACATCACTCAGCCTGGCATTTCCTATGTTCTCACTGCTGTGTCTGTAACCTCAGAGGTTACTTAATGTATTTGCAGTATTTGTAAGTTGTTTTGTTAGGGTTTTTTTGTAAAGCTGTAAATGGAAGCTCAAATAATACAATGCTGTGGGACTTTAAAATAGTTCTTTATGTTTTCTTGTTTAAATACACTTTGACTGTATATGAGCAACTTTAATTACAATGTGAAATTCAGGGGTTTTGTTCCAGGCTTTCATATTTGTAATTATGTCCCATCCAGATCCCTCAAAATATGATTAGAATCCATTAAGATAAAGCTAGACATGATTCCAAGCTTGCCCACAATTATTTGCACATTATGGAACTGATGTTGCCCCTTTTGCTTGTCAGTGCAGGCAGGACTGAAGGTCTTTCAGGTTTGTTGATCACAACATTTGACGTTTATTTCTTCATTTTTAATTTTCAGATGCACTTGGTTATTGACAGGACAGTATGTACAGCAGGGGGAATATTAAATGCTGTAAATATATTCAGAAGTGTAATTTTCAAATCACTCACATGTTACTGCCTCTAATATGCTAATGTGCACTCACCAGCACTTGTGGGTATTTTATGATCAGTTTTTATGTGAGCTGGTAACCATGGCCTGGGGAGTTGGTTTGTGGCCAGGCTGGCAGTGCCACAGGTTGTGCCCTTTTTGCCAGATGCTCCCTGGCTACTTTTTGTTCGAGTTTTTAATATTTAACCCCTTTCCTCAGTTGATTGCACTTTACTTTGGTCTTGAGTGACCTTTATTTTGCAGCATTAGAGGCCCAAAGAGTTGGGTTGTAACAGTGTTTCCATATTAAATGCATTAAATATGTGTCTTCTGTTATGCAGGGTAAAATTATTGTTATTAAGTGTAGATGAAATGCCAGACTGAACAGGCCATGGGCACATCTTATCATGCTCTTTGCCTTCAGCAGTGCTTGTCTATCTTTCAAAGGAGAGGGAAACCCCTACAATTAAATTTGAAAGCAGCTGATTTTCACTTTAATTTGGTTGCCTGACAAAGAAAATCAATACTTTAAGATAAAGTATTTTTCCTCAGCTTTAGAATTAGATTTTCACAACAGCAGAAAGTTGAAATCAAAACCGACCATCAAGGGCTTGACATTTAATCAGAATTGTGTCCTTCATTTGGAGATCAGCAACAGATTTAAAACCAACAATCATAGTGTGTGGCTGTAGTAATTTGCAGTGTTCTCAAGTCAAGATTTCATGATGCTGGCAAACCTGTTATTTCCTAGAGCCATTAACATCTATGCTGGGATTTCCTTGGAGCTGCTGGGTCATACTGACTGGTTTTAAATTCTGGTTTTTCCAGTACTGCCTGCGGTGCACCTGGGCAGTGGGATATCCTGGGAGGTAAAGATGGAAATTTCACCGAGGCCCAGCTAATGATCAGGTTTTGCCCTGTCATTGAACACTAACAAACCTTGCAATTGTATCCTCATTTTTATAACTGTGGTTGCTGCTTTTAGTCATTCTTGCAGGGATAGCAGATTTCAGAGGTTAATAGTATGGCTGTTAAAGTATCATCATCTTAATTGAGAGTGCTTGAGAAGAGCTAAAAATTGAGATGTGTTGTAAGTGTGTTGCCTTTTGGCTGATGAGCACTTCCTTGTTCCTGCCCTTGTTCTGTGGGTGAGTGTGAGCAGAAACCTCGAGTGGGATGTTCACAGCCCTCCCTGCTGCTGGCAGGAGCCTGTGGTGGGGACACCCTGTCCTTGGGTGTGCTCTGGGCTCACTGTCTGACACTGGCACAGGCTTCCCAGAGAAGCTGTGGCTGCCCCATCCCTGGAAGTGTTCAAGGAAAGGTTGGATGGGGCTCTGAGTAACCTGGTCTAGTGGAGGTGTCCCTGCCCAAGGCAGGGGTGGAACTGGGTGAGCTGTAAGGTCCCTTCCCACCTAAACCATTCTATCATTCTATATTCCAGTTCTGTGTAGCAATCTGGGTGAGGATCCTGGTTGTTCAGAGCTTGGATAAGAGTATGAAGACCTGGCACTTAGCATTTTCCAAGCACAGGGTTGTTTCTGTGACTGATTTTAGGGATCTTTGGGAAGGATTACTCCAAGGAAGTGGAGGGCTATCACACATCTTGAAGGAGATGTGTTGCTCTTGCACAGTACCAAAGTACTCACCTGTGAACTGGCTGAGCTCTGTGAGTCAGTGATCACCATATTTTAAATTAGTCAGGGCAAGGCACAAGTGGAGACCCAGCACTAATATCTGCCAGCCTAGAGATGAGACAGCCCTGGACTAAGGGGCAGTAATCTCAGCCTTTGAAAGTACACAAATGAGATGACTGTCAGCAGAGCAGTCATCTCCAGTTGATTGCCCTGAGTGATTTTTTAATTTTAAGGTTTTGTTTGCAGAATTTGGCCTAGCCTGTGATGCAGCATAGTGACATCCCTCCTTGGTATTTAGCCTGGGTGCCTTACAGCAAGCTCTTGCCAGCGGAGAAGCAGGAACTGCACAACTGTAGCCTGGCATCACGATGCTGCAGCTCTTTGCTGGTACCATCACGGGAGCACGAGGGAAAGAGTCATCCCATAAAAATACCATCCAAGGATAAGTTGTGAATCAGTGTTTGTCAAGAAAACACTGGTCCAACTTGGCTCCAGTGCACAGTCTGTCTAAGATCTCCAGTGAACTGGTGATTCTTCTTGTCAAAGAGAGGCAAGGTTTAAGCTTAATGGTTTTTATTCAGCAAGATGTGTTATCTCATTCTTAAAACTTTAGTCCCCTGGCTCAATGCAGTTGGAATCTGCTTCCCCTCACCCAGATGGGTTAGGTTTTTTGAATGGTTTTAGTGGTTGAGCTCACAGCCAATATGAAGATCACTTTCTGTGCTAGCATTATCTTCTTTAAGCTGTTCAACTTTAGCATATTCAACAGTGTTCTAGGAAGATATTTTGCATGTTTATCTTTTAGATAAAGAATATTTTCCTGTCTTTTACACCCCCTAATAGAAGTGTGCTTCTAAAATGCTTAAACCCAAATGTTGTTGGGTTTGTTTTTTGCAGGGTTCTCGGTGCTCCTCAGATGCCAACATGCTTGGAGAGATGATGTTTGGCTCTGTGGCCATGAGCTACAAGGGCTCCACGTTGAAAATTCACCAGATCCGGTAAGATTAATGTTTTGCTGCTGGTGCTTTCAGAAGACTCCCTCCTTAGTGCTGCTGCCTGCTGAACTGAATGGCACAGTGCAGAGTAAAAGGGATTTCTGTGTTTGCCTTAACGTTATTCTGATGTCACTTTTGAAACAAAAGGCCGTTGTGTCGTGTGAAGGTCTGTAAAATCTGGGGGGTCGTGAAATGGAAAGCCAGGCCTGTCTTGGCACTGTGTTTCTGACTGATTTCTCCCTCCTGCCCTCCTCAGCTCACCTCCCCAGCTCATGCTCAGCAAGGTGTTCACAGCCCGCACCGGGAGCAGCATCTACGGCAGCCTCAACACGTGAGTCCCCCCAGCCTGTAGCTATTGCACATGGGCAGGTGAACAGTACAAACACATGAGACTTTTTTTTTTTTGGACCCTCCAGATTCTTTCTCTAAAAAAGTAACTTCTTGTTACATCCTGTCAGTAGCATCCTCACCTTCCCCTCACGGTTGTCTTCACCTCAGTTTGCTCTCAGTGAATGAATGAACCATTCCTTCCGTGCTGCTATGGGGAAGCTTGATATTGGAAGGTACAGAACTGCCTGCAATGGGGGAAATTCAGTCCAAGATGAAGGAAAAGGTGTTACAAAAATATCTGGCTTCAGAGTTTAGTTTTCTGTGTGTTAACTGACCCACCTGAGAACATGGCTTAGACTCCGAAAGCTTTTCCTAGTGGAAGCCTGTGTTCTTACCTTGTCTGTTCCATTCAGGCTATAATGAACTAACATTTTGTTCTACTGAAATGCAAATCACTGGTTTTGTTGTATGTTTTATATTTATTATAGGTTGCAGGACAGTCTTGAGTTCATTAATCAAGACAGCAATACATTAAAGCCTGACCACAGTACCATTATGAATGGACTTCTTGGGAATATAGGTAATTACAAACAGATTTTGTTTGCTGATATCTTTAATTGAGTAATCATAGATTCTAGAATATGCAAGTCTTTTAAAGAGAATCACATAAAAAAAAGCTAAAGATGTAACAGAAAATTAATATTGGTGGAGTTTGGAGGAGAATGAATCAGACTGTTCAGGGAATTATCAGTAGTTCAGTATACACAGCTGTATATGTGTATATAAAATACATAATGGAAATATTTAGATATACTTCAGTGCAAATACAGAAAATGTTGGAAAATAACGTTCTGTAGAAGGTCCTGAGCAGCACGTGTCGGGTCAGGCAGGATTGATTGTGCCTGGCTCAGCTCCCCGGTTTTATTTTCGTTAATAATTCTCATTCTGCTCTGTACTCTGCCCACCTGAGCACGTGTGGCCACGTGTTTCCTCCGAGTCTCAGTTAACCTTGCACAGCTGTGCTGCAGCTTTGGATCAGATTAGACAGAGTATCTTTGTGTTCTCTCCTCTGCCTGGCCATGGGAGTTAAGCAGTGTTGAGAAGCCATCTGGCGTCCTTGGTTCTCAGCCTCCTGGAAGGGCTGTGGGTGGAGGCCCCGTGAACATTAGATAACAAAGAGGGGAAGGTCTTGGCTCTTCCCTTTGGGAACAGTTGAGATGATAGTAGAGATACTGGGCTTCAGTGCTTCGTTCCAGTAGTAGCCACCTGATTCATGGCTCTATAGCACATCCTCCCTTTCCCTTCATTTTGATTGTTGACTCTCCAAGCAAATGTCTGTTGTAGGTGGAATAAGGGGCTTCTTTTTAGAATTGCTTTCCAGAATACTGCTGTATGTAAAATATGCTTTTATAGGGTTGGAAGTAAGGAGTGGATTTGATGACTGGGTTGCTCTTAACTGGGTTTCTGACTTTGATGTGGTCCTAATTCTTGGGAGTGTTTACTTCTCTCCTTCACACTGACTTTGATAAGACTGCTCCTAGGCATGGGCTTAAATGCTTTTCAGGCAAATGAGCTGTATACCTCATTAAAGTCATTCCCAATAGTCCCTCTATAAGGGAAGCCAATTAAAGTTGCAAGAACCTTTTTATCTATTAAATGCTTCCTGAATTCACTAAGTCAGGATAGTTTAAAAGGTGACATTTCTCTTAATATTCAGTATTCCTTTCAGACTTCAGTTGTGATCTTTCACAGTGCATGAGGTGCCCGATCTAAGAGAGAGGAGATCACTTCACCTACTTTTAGGGTTTGCTGTGGTTTGTGCTTGGCAAAAGTTTGCTGTATCACCAGAGAGATCTAAACTGCAAGTTCCAGTTCAGATAAGGCAGCTCTTAGGAGAGGGCTCGGTGTGATTCAGGTGTAGGCAGTGCCACCCATGTCCAGCTCTGAGGTGAGGGTGACTCTTCCCCTCCAAGCAGCCCAGTGGCTGCCCTGAGAGCTGCCCAGGAGGTGTGGGCACCTCGGAGCAAGGGTGTGTGGCAAGAGGCACGGGGTTGCCTGCAAGGAGAGGATGCTGAAGCTTTCTTTGTGATTGAGCTGCACAAATTTTCAGCAGTATTTGTTTACAGTTCCCATTTAAGCACAGAGGGAACCCTGGGCAAAGTGGGGAAAGGAGTTAATCTGTAACTGCAGCGTTTCTAACAACTGTGCTCAGCAGCTCCTGACTCACCTGTGGCAAGAGAAGGGTCTGTGTGTTTTGGTTGGGAACTATTTACAACGTGCTTTTTTTAGATACACTGGTTGAAAAAACAAACCAGCAGCTCTGGTCATGTGTTCCCTTTAATGAGTGAAGGCCTGAGAGAATGGAAGGGAGCTTTGAGGTGCAGCCTTCGTGTTTTGTATAATCCAAAAACTTTGAGTGGGCATTAGCTTCACATGTAGGAGAGGGACTGGCAATTAACTCGTTAAAGTGCTCTTCCTGACTTTGTGTACAGTAAATACACTGTTTTCTTGGTATATCTACAACTCAGTATTACTTTTAAAATGAACTACTGAGGCTGCTAACATTTATTTTCTATGTGATCATTTCACTCAACCGATGTACTGACTGTTCTCAGAACAACTACTTCAGCCCATAATTTTCTGTTGGTTCTACTAAGTTGAATTCCTGCTTGCCTTCTCCCCCCTCCCCTCTCCTCTTCAGCACCAGTGTTCCCAGCCACTCTACCACTGTGGATGTTAAAACAAACATTATACTCCATGATGAATCTCCTGTTTGTGATCAAGTTAGGCTTTGAGCCTGCATAAATTAATCATTTTTCAACCTTAAAAAAAAAAGCCCTTTTGAGAAACCTCGTCCTTGTATGGGAGACACTGGAAAGCTGGGTCTATTATGTTAATTCTATAAGTACTGTGCCGTCCAACTGTGGGACTTACCCTCACACCAGCGTTCTTGTCAGGCCTCAGAGCTGTTCTCTGCCTACGTTACTCTGCATTTATGTTGGCTCATATCTTCTCCCTGCCCTGGCCCCCTCCCTAGGGACTGTTCTGCTTTACTAACCTCATTCTCTCATGTGTATTTTACGTTTTGCCGTGTAGGTCTTTCCCAGCTTTGCAGCCCCAGGCGGGCATTCTCAGAGCAAGGTCCGCTCCGCCTCATCCGGAGCGCCTCTTTCTTTGCAGGTTTGCAGTGTGCTGTGTGCTGTGGGCTAGTCTAGCTGGGTGACAAACTGGGGGGGCATTTGTAGTTCAGCCCTGGAAATAAGATTTCTTTTTTTTTTTTTTTTTAAATACAAAACAGACAGTGATGTTTGCTCTCTTACCTTTTTGGATACATCCCTTAAAGCCCCAGAGGACAACAGGCATTTAACAGTCCTCTTTGGGGTTGTTTGCGTTGCTTTGTTTTGAAAACTTATATATTTTAATATGGATTTCATATTTCTGGAAATAATATTTCACAATGGTGTCAAGCTATTTTAATCTGGACTGGTTTCAACTGTAAAACTAAAGCTAACCTAGATTCACTCAAAATGGACATTTCTTGCTTTTAGTGGCTGGGTCTTATTTCCATGGCTGAGTAGTTTTATTTCACACACACATTTGTAAAATATATCACATTTAAAGACCATTGAGCCTGAGACACTTTTGATCTTGTGTATATGCAGACTCTGAATCTGGACAGCTTTTGGCTTAGTTGAACAACCAATGCACTGCTCACAACTCAAAAGTATTATTTTCTTCAAGACAGCATTGAAAATCCTTATGAAATTACATTTATAATACCTGAGAAAGCTGGTATATGAATGAAGTTGTGTTCATTTTGGGTTTTGGTGGTTTTTTGTCCATACACTGAGTACTACCAGTGGGACTAACATCCTCTTGGTACATTAAAATTTCACTGAAAATTATCTGTGTAAAGAAACAAAGTGTACCACTTTCAGTTTGCACTAAAATAGGTGTATGGACTGGAGAAAAACACATACAGGCTTCTCAGATAAGTGTTTTGGCTTGTTCAGCTAAGCAGCCTTTCTTGGTGATGGCCTTGTGCAGTGCTGTTGATCTGAATTAATGAGCATGTTTTTGTTTCATTAATTACATGGAGATCTGCAAACAAGAAAGGAACTGTATATTCCCCTGCTAATTGGTATTCCTTGTTTTACAGTTCATAGCAACCCTATGGATATGCCTGGGAGGGAGCAGAATGAGGACAGAGACAGCGGTATAGCAAGATCTGGTAATGGCAGCTCCGTGGGTTAACCCCCTACACTCCAAAAAGACTCAGTAATGTTGGTCACTGGGATCTCTGCACAGCAGCAAATAGTGCTGAAATGGGACTGTTCTGGCTTGTTCTGTGTAACATTAATGATGCCTCTGTGTACAGGAACAAATGGTGCTTCAGGCACCTCACAGGTAACCTGACAGCAGGGCCAATTATTAAAGCAAAGCAGATTAAATATTGAAATGAGCTTGCAGCATTTCTAAACAAAACTTGCTGTCATCTCCTTTCCAAATCAGGGAGGCCACATTGGATGGGCCCTGAGCAGCCTGGTCTAGTGGAAGGGGTTGGAACAAGATGAGCTTTAAGGTCCCTTCCAACCCAAACCAGTTTGGGACTTTGTGATTCCCTGACAGTGACATTAAAACATGAATTCACCTCCAAAACCACCCCTCTCCTCCCTTAAGATTCGGGATGTTGGGCACTGGGCTTAGGATTGGAAGGATGTCATCAACATTACTCCTTTCCACAAAGAATTTATTTCCCAATACTCAGGTTGCTGAGCAAGGTACAGCCTGTGTGTTGCTTCTTATGTAAAGCTGCAGGACTGTGCCACCCTCATAATGCTTGTATGGCTCGTTAATGTCATTATAAACGGGTTATTTTTAGATAAGAAACACCGATAAGCAAAAGAGAAAGCACCCGAGAAGCGACACCGGTATATCTTGAGGGGCTTCATTTAGCTGCTGGTGTTATTTTCCAAATGCTCTTTCTTGTGAGGAGAGATTTTTATTTATTCCTCTTGTTCTTGCAGCATCTCTTAGCAGTCTGCTCATCACTCCGTTCCCATCCCCGGGCTCCTCGTTTAACAAAAGCTGTGCTAGCAGCTACCAGCGGCGTTGGCGTCGCAGCCAGACTACCAGCTTGGAGAACGGGGTCTTCCCTCGATGGTGAGCTGGGAATTCAAATGCTGGTTGCTGCCCATACATTTTCCCCCGTTGTCAGCTTGATTCTGCTCTTGCATATGTACATCTGCGCTCGCTGCTGCTCTCCGTGGGGTACTGACAGAGGTGTAAGTCAGGCTGATCTTTTTTAGTCTCTGTTTTCCTCATGCAGTTCATTGTTTTGCACTAACTGGAAAGCCTTCAGCAGCATGTAAATCTGTAGGCTGTGTTTTTGAGGATAAGAAGCCCTAAAATCCTACTCGCAACACAAATTCTTGGCAGAGATGGGAGAGAACTAGAATACCATATTCTGATCCCACAAACACACTCGATCTGGTTCCAGCTTCTGTGATTGCAGGATCAGTTAATGGTTGCTTGTAAAAAATCACTAAGTGGATGTTGTCAAAGGTGATGATTTGACAACACATGCAAACAAAAGGTGTTTGTTGAAGTTAAGTGTTCAAGAACTGAATTACACAGCAAACCAAGGTACAACTTTATCAGTGGATTACATTAACTTTCTCTTTTTTTCATGCTCCAAGGTCCATGGATGAAAGTTTCAACTTGTCAGATGACAGCTCTGGTCCAAGCCCAGGAATTGTTAGGAAGAAAAAGATAGCAATTGGGGTTATTTTTTCACTCTCAAGAGATGAAGATGAAAACAACAAATTCAACGAGTTCTTCTTCTCACACTTCCCTCTTTTTGAGAGTCACATGAACAAACTGAAGAGTGCAATAGAACAGGTAAACACGCTCGCTTTGGATTCTTGCCCTTGTACTGCTCTGTGTTCCCCCAGCCCTGTCAGATTTAGTTCCTAACTCCTGTTGCTAGTTACAAAAGGTGGGATCAACTTGCTCTTGGGTGTAGGAATTGCATCACTGCAGTCAAAATTTTGACCCCTTCTGTGCCTTAAAGGATGAAATGCACAGAAGAAGCAGAAGCTGCAAATGTGCCTCACCTGTCTTCCCTCAGATAGGAAAGCTGGCACCTGTACCATCTTTTTATCACTTAAATAATTTTTTTGCATGACCAGTTGCATGAAAGATAGATGCAAACACATGACTTTATTTTCCATTTTCTGTGCTTCTGAAGCTCTGTGTTACTCATCTGTTTAATGATTGCTTTCAAGGCTATGAAAATGAGCCGGAGATCAGCTGATGCCAGCCAGCGGAGTTTGGCCTATAACAGGATTGTGGATGCCCTTAATGAATTCAGGTGAGCAGTGTGACTTCTGCCTTTTGTGTCTGTTCCTTCAAAAGCAGAGTCTGTTTTAGAAGGACCTTCTTAGTGCAGGATAAGTAACTTACAATGTGTAAAGTCTTCTGCAAGTGTAACTACGGCAAAGGATTGGTGGTACCAAGCCATTCTACTCTGTCTGTGTTTTCAGATTTTGCCAAGTGTGTGTATCCATCAGGGCCTGGTGTGAACAGGACACAGATGATCAATGTTTTCTGTGTTTTAGTTGGTAATGGAGCTCACAGTGACCTCTTAAATTATCTTTTATGGCCCGTTGAGAGGGGGAAAAGCATTGCAAAGCCATGTTTGGGAAATCCACCTTAGTGTGTATTTTCCTGATGTGTGAGCAAAGCTCACTGCACTCTAAATTGTGCTCTAAAGGTATTTCAGATAACCAAGTAGGCAAAAGGAGAGCTGTCTTTTCCCACAGTAAAATGCAGTGCTGTAATCTCTGGCTATCAGTACCTGCAGAGCCTCTCTGTTCAACAGTTAATATACAAAGTAGCACAGATAAGCACATCCCTGGCATTTAGCTGTATTCTCTTTCCATAGTTGAAGTCATGGGGGGGGAGGGAATTAAGATGAAATCCATCTGTTTTGAGTGATTCATCTCCTCTCAGATGGGAGTGGCAGGGTGCTTCCTTTTACAACCACTGTAGAGCTACTTTTTAAAGACGTTATTGAAGACAGTGCTCTGATGTTATAAAAAGAAAATCCTGACATCAGGATGTATTTTACTAACAGTGTAGGATCCTGAGGGCTCCCTTACTTTTCCACAATTCCATGTACTACCTGAGTGCCATGGATTAGGTGGTGCTGCAGGATGAAGGCACAGTATATTTTTTTATTTTTTTTAGAAGCTCCAGGCAGTCACAAGGAAGGGCAGAGGATATGTTCTGTAGGGACAGGAGGCAGGGAAGAGGGAGCACGTGGGCCTGCGGTGAGAGGTGGATGGGATCAGCTGTGCCAAGAGAGGGAGCAGAGGAAGCTCGTGACTGGGAGCCGCTGATCCTGCCCAGGGGCCTGAGACGAGTTCAGCAACTGGGAGCAGCCTCTGTGGTTCCTCTGCTCCCCCAGCTCTGCTCTGCCTCTCCCCCCTGCTCTCTCCCTGAGCCATTTCTCTGCCTTCCCACCCTCTGTTACACCACCTCCCCAGCTGTTTGCCCAAATCTTCCCCCAAAACATTCCTCCTCAAGATACTTCAGCGGACTTTGCCCGTTCTCCTTTGTCCTTCCAAGTTAAACAGTTCCAGAGGGCTGGGGAGGGGCACTTATCCCGAGTCAAAAGTAGGAATAATAACCCTGAAAACACAAGCCAAATCCCCCGTGCTGGCTTTTCCTCCTGGAGGGGAGCTCAGCAGTGTGGAGCTGGGATGGGATGAGGGAGGGTGCTGTGGACAGGCTGAGGAGGAAGGTGCAGATCTGCACTCTCCTGCACACCAGGAGCTGGGATCATTCCCATGACACAGCCCTTGCATAACCAGCACTGGGAGCATGTGTCCAACCAGCAGTTTTATGCAGAGGTTTCCATGGTGATATAAATATTACTCCTTAATAGTGTAACGAGGTAAATTAAATCCAGTTTAATTTCATGGAAATGAATTTCCTGGGGCAGCAGCCTTTGGCAATTCTGCGTTTTGTTGGCTTTTTTAAGGGATTGCATTCAGAGGTGGGCAGCAGCCTGTGCCTCCAGCCCAGGCAGGGTCCTTGTGTCCCTGTGACATCCCCATTTGTGTGACAGGCAAGAGCCCCTTGCTTTTCAAAGCCATGCAGGATGTGTCTGGTAAGAAGCAAGAAGCATATTTAAATACTGCAGGCTGGATGCAAAGATGCTTTGGCACGGGTTCAGCAAACCCATTTAGGACACTATTATCTCTTTAGGCGTCTGCTTTCCCACTGAAGTCACGGGGAAGTCAGGAGCTGAGTCCTTTGGTGAACTTGAGACTTGTGTTGATTCCTGCCCTCTTAGCAAACTGTGCTGGAGGGAAGAAGGGTGCTGACTTCAGTGGGTTGGTGATTCTAAAATGTAATCCTGTGCTGGTTTAACTCGTTGCAGTCTGGTTGTTTTTGGGGTGGCTTTAAAGGAGAATCTGTTTGTTTGTTTGTTTTTCTTTAAAACCCCCACATTTTCAGAGGTGCCCAAGAGTAGCTGATGTGCAGTCTGGTGATCAGAATAACCTCAGATGAGTGGGGCGTGGGGGATGTGCTGCTGTGCTGATCAGAGAAGGGAGGAGGGAGCGTGCAGGAAAGGGGCTGTGGTTGGAGGTCACCCCACTACCTGCAAGAGAAATTGTAAGGAGCTGCCTGCAGGGCCAGCAGGCATTTATCTGCTGCTACTGGAGGATAGAGGGGGAGAAGAAAAGACAGCAAAACAGACCCTTGCTTTGCTTTTGTTGTCTCATGTAGGGAAAAACAAAGCTACCTTCTCTGGAAGGCCCAGGCTGCTTCTGCAAATGGATGCTGTTGATAAATTTGCCATCGATTTGGTGCCCAGCTCCAGGCCTACCCTTGCATCATTAGTCACTTTACAGCAATTTTTAATTTTCTAAAGCACTGATGGGTTTAGCTATTAACACCTGACTTAGAGGCTTAGAACTCTCTGTGGATGTCAGCTGTGCAGACACATGACTTATGAAATAAGCTACTGTACTTGCATAAACATTTCGGCTCCCCCAGTCCCCGAGGCCGGCGCAGCACATTGATAACACAGATTATGCATCTGACTAATACCTGTGTGGCACAGAGGCAGGCTGGCAAGGAAACCCTGATCTCGGGGCCTGGGGAAACACCTCTCTCCGCTTTCTGGCAGACAGATTTGATCCTATTTTCTGCCAGTAATTTTTAAGCAGCTTATGCTGCTGTGAACTGACTGGTGCGTTCTGCTCGGTGGTGCCAGCACGGAGTCGCGGGGGCTCCCCTGCTCCTGCACTCCCTGCAGTGGGGATTGCCTTTGTTTTCTTGCTCCTTTTTAAGGAAAAGCCATCTTTGGAAGGAAGAAATGAGGATAGGGAGCAAATGCACGTGAATTAAGCTTTATAAGCCACTGGTGTTTTTTCTTTGTCGTTGTGTTGCGGCTCCTAAATAGCAGAGCAGCTCTGGGGGCACAGTGCTGGGGGTCCGTGTGTTTTCCTCGGGGAGGAAGGGGTTGCAGCAGGATGCTCTCATCCGTGAGGAGCTGTCTGCCTCGTTTGGTTTGCAGAGCACCAGGGAAAGATGTCTCAGACTGGTACTGAAATCCGGGCCCAAGGCCAGGGTGGTTTGGGGTGTGTGTGGGTGAGGGTGAGGCAGGAGCAGCCGTGCTGTGCCATCCTGTCTGCAGGAGCAGGGCTGCTCGCCTCGGTGCCATCTGTGCCCGCTGGGGCAGACCCCAGAGGGGCTGAGGAGGGGTTTGCTCAGGGCTCCCTTTCCGCTTGGCAGTTGCTCTCCCGCCCTGTGGGGTGTGAAGGTGTTTCCTGAGGGGCTCCCCCGGCCCCTGTGCCCGGTGCTGCAGTGCTGGGGCTGAGGTGCCTGTAAGCTCCGGGCTGGAGTTCAGCCTCCCGGAGGCGTTTCCAAATATAAACCAATTTAAATGCACTGGAACCCTCAAAAGAGCAGAGTCTCTCATTAACTGAACTTTCCCTCGCTGGTGTGTGGGGGCGGTGAGGGAGGGGAGGGGAGGGTCTCCTGCTGCAGATGGCTGAGGGGAGAGGGGCCAACTGGGTTTGTGATGGTTGTTGTTTTTTAAATCCACTAAACTTCCCTGTAGTGTTCGGGGAGGGTTTCTCGGGTTTTTATGTTTTGTTTTGTTTTCGTTTTTGCCCTTTCCTTACTGGCAGGGGAGCGTTTCCCTGGGTGTCTGCAGAGCTGGGAAGCAGTTAATCCTTGCCCTTGGTCTCTGTGCCATTGCTGCCTGCGCTGGCATGGAGGGTTCCCTGCACTGCAGTCACATGCCTGCTGGCCAGGGGCCAGGGCAATCTGATCTGGCTCGGAGGAAACACTATCAGCTGCAGATGCAGCCAGGGTTACCAGAATAGTAAATAACGAATCACAAGACTCGGGCTATCTTTTCAACGAAAACAAATATTTTAATGTGTTGGGTTTAGTATAGAAGTAGTTTCTTTTTTCAAAACAGCCGAGCTGCAAGGGGCTTGGCTCGGGTTAGTTTGCATAGGAAGGAGAAATAAGCTGTATTTTACGTTAAGTTGTGCTGTTTATCTCCAGCTTCTCAGGTCAGCTGTGTCTGGGGGGTGTAGGTCTTGAGACTTGTTTTGAACTTTGAAGTCCCTGGACTTGGGGTTTCTCCCTTTCTTGGGGCCTCTTTAACATCCACTCCAGTTAATGAGCTGTGAACAGAAAGCTTTCCCTTAAAAATCCCGTCCCTGGTCCCAGTTTGCTCCTGCAGAGGAATGAAATCCCAAGTGCCCCGAGCCCCTGTGCTGCCAGAGACCCCCTGTCCCCTGCATGTGGCAGTACTGGTGCCCCACTCGTGTCCAGTCTGTCAGGACTTTGTGCCCAGTCTGTCACCAGGCTGGGCTTTCCTGCCAGGAGAGGACCAGGAGCAGAGGGTAACATGGAGCAGTGACCCAGCAGCCAGCAAAGCCTCTGAGGGCTGGGCAGTGCAAAGGTAACTCAGCTGTCCCTCTCTCCAGCCCACAGGCTGCTTTCTGGTGTTCTCATCATGCCTGTGGCAGTGGAGGGTCTGAAGTTGTAACCTTTGAGGAAGACAGGGTTGATTTGGACTATTATGAGCACACAGAATGGATTTTGTATTTGGTGAGCACAGGCGGAAAAAATAAGGCAAAGAATGGCACTGCCCCCTCACCTCCCTCCCTCTGGAGCAGCCCCAGTGACTCCAGTCACCTTCAGTGCCCTCTGGGGAGCTGCTCTGAGGGTCTTGTCCCCACCCAGCTGCTTCTCTGCCAAATAGCTGGGGGGTAACTCCTTCCTCCCCTGGGAGCCCCCGTGCCAGGGCTGGGATGTGCTGTGCTGCTGCTGACGTGCTGCTCTCACTTCCTGGGAGTTGCACTTTAAACACTAAACCACAGAAGATTTGGCCGCTGCTGCTCGAGTGTGTTTGCCTGCCTGGCATGCACAGCCATGGCTTTACTTCTGGAAGTGTCCATAAATTTTGAGACCAAGATATACAGAGAAGATCTTTATAAATCAGGGGGTGGTACTGGGGATAATGGGATAATGTAAATCGTTGTCTTGTAAAACAAAAATACCTCATCTAGAAAAAGTAGTGCATTAAGTGGGGAGAAACTTGAATTGATCAGTCATTTCCCTTGTTCTTTTGGGTTTTTTTGGGCTTACATTTTTACTGTGATAAAAATACAGGTTCCCATAGTGTCATAATGGAGGCTTTGTACTTAAAACTAAACTAGAATTTAGTTTAGATTCTCAAGAGTTTAACAGTAATCTGAGGGGTTTTAATCTGGGATTTTACTGCAGAGCCAAATTTTTAATCATAGATTGACTGTCTTCTGTAGAGTCAAAAAGGATGTGGGTGAGTGTGTAACCTGAACAGCCATGGGGTGACTTTGACTTCCATACTCTCTATTTAAAGCTAAAGAGGTGAGCTGTTCCCCTGCTCTACACATCACACTTGGGGGGGTTTGGCCTTGAGATACACCAAGTTTTTAAAGCAAGGAGGAAGTTCAGGTATAAGTCATATAGATAAACTTGTCCTAGTCATAAATAAAGCAGAAGTATGTTTTGAATGGAGAAAGCAAGGAGATAACAGCAACAAGAAATCATTCCTTCTGCAGTCAGAGCAGGGCAGCTCTTGGCTTGTGGCAGGGAGTGTTGCTGTGCTTGGGATCAGTTCAGGTGGATGCAGGAGGAACCTGTGAGGTTCAGCTCTCCCTGGTGAAGGGTGAATTCCTACTATTGAACAAACAACATGGTTTGGATGATGGTGGACGAGAGAAATTTTGTTTCTCATAGAAATGACAGCTGGAACTAAATGTTGCAGTAAATTCTTTAAGCTGGGATCTCTGCCTTTCATTTTTTTTTTGTTTGTTTAGCCTGCTGGATGTTTTGGTTTTGTTTTCTAGAACAACAATTTGCAACCTGTACACGATGCCCCGGATCGGGGAGCCGGTCTGGCTCACCATGATGTCAGGGACACCCGAGAAGAACCAGCTCTGCCATCGCTTCATGAAGGAGTTCACTTTCCTGATGGAAAACGCTTCCAAGAACCAGTACGGTGGATTTGAGTTTTTCAATTCCATATGTGATTGTGCCTTTTAGTTTCAAACCAAATTTCAAACAATCGGTTGTTAAAATCCTGGCAACCAAAGAATCAAAAGGCCGTCCATAAATACCTGCTTTTTAAAACAAAAAAGGAATAAGAAATTATCTCATTACATTTCTGCTTCCCCACAATCCTCTAAATCTTGGTAGAGGCTGAACATCTAAAACACATCCATGGGAAGCATGTGATGGGTGTGGATGTCTGGAAGTGGGTGAACATACCTTACGAAATGCACTAATCTACCTTTCAGAATCAGTTGTCATATGATGAGCAGGGTTAGACATTCAGGAAGAGCTGTTTTTGTAATACTGCCTGACCACAAATTGCTCTTAAACCTTAAATCATTATAAATGCCACTGGTGTGCTGATCAGTGCTCACCTCTCTGGCCTCAGGCCCCAGCCCTGAGCGGGTGTTGAAAACTGAGAAAGTTCCTGATAAACTGGGGTGAATCTGATAAATTTACTCTTATGTCAACACTTCATCCCCTTTCCCCAGGGCACGAGCAGGGGAAGTTTTTAAAGCATTTGGCTCCAGTGAGGTCCTAAAACGAGCACAGACGTGTGCTGGGTGGGAATGGCACTGGCAGAGCAGCTGCTTTCTCTCTTTGCAGGGGGGGAAGGGGTGGCTCAGGGAAGGGGCTGCTGCTCCCATCCTCCAGCTCTGCCACCACCTTTGTCACCTCTTCTCTCCTCAGTGTGGTCCACCTGCTCCTGCCCCAGTGCAAGGGGAGAAACCACAGGGAAACTGTGAGGGGTTCAAATGTGTTTTCTTAAAATCAGTTCTTGCTTCAGTGGAAGCTTTTTTCCTGGGCCATCCTGATCCTTGCCATTCTGAGCCCTATACATCTTGGTTACATTTAAATGGTCCTTTATTTGGGTTTGTTTGCTTTATTTTAAATACAGTAAGATTTACAGTGATGGAAGCAAGAGGAAATTAAGCTCTGTATCCTTTCCAATCCAGTTTTAAATCTCTTCTCCTCCTTCGGCTGTCTCCAGTGAGGAATTGGCTACATGGAAGCTGTAGGGTTCCTGATGCTTGTAAACTATTCAAATAATGTTATTTTGAGGCATTTAACTGTTTTCCTCCCCACACCTGAGCTGCTGAGGCCACCAGCACCATCTGTTGGTGTGTGGAGGCTCCTGGGTCCTGCTCCTGCCAGGAAAACTGACTGGGAAGTTGCCTCCACGGAGCAGAAACCATGCTCTATCATTGCAATAAATCAGATAGTTAACGTTTTTCAGAAAGGTTTTTAGCCTTAATTTCTTAGCTAGTGAAAACTGTTTTGCCAGCATAAGGGCACAGCTTCTCTGGCTGAGCTAAAGAACTTTGGGGGGGTTTATTTTTGAAAGGAGCAGCCTTGTGTGCTGGAATTGCACAACAGTTATGTGAAAGAACACAGCACCCAGCTATTTTACAGGTTTGGTAGTGATAGCCTTCCTTCTCATCCATAGTCACAGATCTTATGGGTTTGGGATCTCCTTGGAGTACAGAGGCCACACAGTGCCACTGCTTTCTTATAGTGAACAAAATAAGTTGGTTTTGAGATGCTTCACAGCATAAAACTGGCAAAATAGGAAGTCTCGTAGTTATTGCCAAACAGAAGAACTGAGATGCCACAGAAGTAAAAATTTCATTTTACTTTAAATGTGTGTTCTAAGAAAGAGCTTTGCAGGGGTGGGAGGGAGGGTCCAGCCAGCCCTTCTCTCCCTGAAAACCAGGACTGAAGGGATGATCTGTGCTGACTTTGTCAGGCTGTTTCTGCAATCCTTGATCCATCTAGAGTGTGGAGCTGCTGTCAGTTTAAATCCTGAGTGTGTACCTGGAAAAAAACCCCATGCTGGACGTTTTGCTTTCAGGTTTTTGCCAGCTTTGCTGACTGCAGTGCTGACTAACCACCTGGCCTGGGTCCCCACCGTCATGCCCAATGGCCAGCCACCCATAAGGATCTTCCTGGAGAAGCATTCTTCCCAGAGCGTGGACATGCTGGCCAAAACCCATCCCTACAACCCTCTGTGGGCACAGCTTGGTACGTGGCAATCACCTCTAAACCACCCAGCAGCTTTACAGGAATGGGTTTATGATGCTTGTTACTTCCCTCCCAAGTTATTGATTTCTTAATTCAAAATGAGACAAAAGTGTGTGTTTCCAGCTTAGAGGTGGTCACTGTATTTTTTTTATGTGTGCTCTAGTTTCTTAAGGCATTATGCATTGTAAAATGTTAGCCCAAAAGTAAGGCCCTCTTTAGTCACCTCTGTGGGGTCCCTTAAGGTCACCTGTAGAGGATTCCAGCTCTCCCCTGGCCCTCTGTCTAGAAGGAAAATCCATTTTTAATTTTTGGGATGCTGCTATCAATAAGCCTCATTGTAGAAAGAGAAAATCGGGGAAATCCATCTTTTGATCAGAAATGAACACACTCTTAATATAATGGATTGATGCAGAACAGGAAATCATGGCTCAGCAACCTCCTGGGAAGGTCTCAAAGCCCAGTCAGTGTAGCTGGTCATGCTGTCTGCTAATTGCAAGTAGAGGAGGGGAGATAAGGTCAGAATGCCCTGCTCTGCACACACACTCTCCTGGAATTTGGTTAGGGAAGGGAAGGGAGAGTTCTGTGAGGTTGTCCTGTTCTGGTACAGGCAAGAATGGCCAGAGAGTTGGCAAGAAGACTTGATTTCAGAGCTCATGGGACTTGAGGGACCCACTGTGGTTAGAGTGGCATTTGAGGCCTCTTGGGCCCCTTGTCCCCTCATCCCTGCAGTGCCCTAATACCTCCAGAACACACAGGCACCTGCCCAGGTGACTGTGGAGTACAGTCAGAACACCCCATCCAACCCATAGCAGAGCTCAGGGAGGGGAACAGAAGGAGGTTGGCTCTAGCCATGCACCTGCCACCATCACTTTTTGCCCTCATTCCTGGCATAGGTTTGCTTCTTTCACAGCTTTCTCTTGTGGGTAAAAGTTCAGCCCAGTTTCCAGACTCTCCAGGGTAGGTGGATGCAGATGCCTCCTCTCTCCCATGGCTATATAAGGATCCCAGGAGAGGAGCCTCCAAAGCTGGAGTGAGGTGGTCCCTGATGTGTGAGATCAGATGTCCCCCTGACCAGTGGCTCACCTTACAGACTGATACCAACAGCATCTTTGGGATTC
Organism: Corapipo altera; assembly: GCF_003945725.1. NCBI lineage: Eukaryota > Metazoa > Chordata > Aves > Passeriformes > Pipridae > Corapipo > Corapipo altera. The sequence goes on along the minus strand of NW_020884887.1, from coordinate 14,676,670 downwards.
TATCTGTTGAAAACAAAATAGAGGATAGCTGTCATCACTCTGCTGCTTCAGTATTTCTCTGTTGTAGACCTGGCCTTTGAAAAACAGCCCCAGCAATTGCTGTTAGAAGAATAATTTATTGCAAAGATACCAAATAACTGTGTGTTTATTTCCTGTCCTAGGTGACCTGTATGGGGCTATTGGATCACCTGTGAGATTGGCAAAAACAGTTGTGGTTGGCAAAAGGCATGACCTGGTCCAGAGATTGCTTTACTTCCTCACTTACTTCATCAGATGCTCTGAACTGCAAGAGACACATCTTCTAGAGAACGGGGAGGACGAGGCCATCGTCATGCCCGGCACTGTGATCACCACCACGCTGGAGAAAGGAGAAGTGGAAGAGTCTGAGTATGTGCTTGTCACAATGCACAAGAACAGGGGCAACCTGCTGCCCACGGAGTCTGAAGAGACGAGAACTGCCAACTGCAGCTGTAAATACTGCAAATGTCCCCCTTCCCTGGCACAGAACATAGAAGGGGTTCCACAGCACGAGCGAGAAGACACGCAGAGCACTCCCAAGGGAGAGCTGGAAACTTCTTCCGACGAGAGCAGAACCATCGTCCCCGACGACGGGCAGGAAGATGCTGTGGATGTGAAGCAGCCGAGGCCCTGCACGGACACCAAGCTGGAGACTGTGGTGTGCACGGGGGCGGCTGCAGGGCCGGACTCTGGAGTGGAGGCCCCAGGGAGCGCGTGGAGGGGCGAGGAGGGGCTGGAGCTGGGCAGCCCCGCGGGCGGGGGCACGCGGACACCCGGCATCGCCGTGGAGAAGAAGCCCCCTGACAAGCTCTTCTGCGACGCCTTCCCCTGCGCCGCCGAGGCCCAGACAAAGGTGACTTTCCTCATCGGAGATTCCATGTCACCTGACTCAGACATCGAGCTGAGGAGTCAGGCAGTAGTGGAACAAATTGCCAGGCATCACAGCCCGCCAGCAGCGGAGGCAGCAGTGTCTGCTGATCAGAACTGTGAAGCTAAACAAACTGTTGAGGACCAAAATAGAGACTGTGGGACAGCTGAACCCTTTCCTCAAGTTGCTAGTGAGCATCAGAGCTGGAACCCAAACCCGTGCAGTGCTGAGAGCATGAGCCTGTTTGATGAGTATTTCACTGATGACAGTTCAGTTGAAACCCGGACTATTGATGATATTCCAGGGCAAGCAGCTACGGACCTTCTTGCTCACAACAGTAGTTTAGAGTTTTCTAAAAAGCTGTGTACAAAGGCTTGCAAACCGCCTAGTGAATTTTGTAAATTCATGGACTCTGTTCGACAAGAGACCTACAAAAACTGCTTTAATGAGCAGGACCAAAGAGAGAAAATCTCTATTCGTGTCCCCCATGGGGACAGAGAAAACGTAGAGAAAAAAGTCGCCCCAGGGATTGATTGGGACATTCCAAGAAATGAGAGTTCAGACAGTGCCCTGGGTGACAGTGAAAGTGAGGATACAGGCCATGATCTAACTAGACTGGGCAGTAACTATTACGGAGGAGAGCAAGAAGATTGGGCAGAGGAATATGAGATTCCCTTCCCTGGGTAAGTACTGTTCAGCAGTAACACAGCCTAAAAATGATGGAGCCTCCTCTCATGTCATATGTTTGGAGGACTGTAGCCTAACTTGGCATCAGGGTTGGAAAAGTGTCTCCTGAGCTTGCTGGTTGTTAAGGAATGTGACAAGATCAGTGGTCTGGAAAAAAGTATTAATTGTGCATCGTGATCTTGGCTTGTGTTCTCTGCTTCCATGACTGCAAAAGCTGACTTTAAACTCCTTAAAAAGTGCTTGAATGGAAGTTAGAAGAGCTGTGATAAAAGTGGAAATGCAACCTCTCTGCAAGCTGAATTTGCTGTTTATTGTTGTACATCTCTTTGATATGCCTTTCTTGCAGGTCAAAATTAGTTGAAGTGAACTCTGTCCAGCCCAGTATTGCCAATTTTGGAAGATCCTTACTAGGAGGCTACTGTTCATCTTATGTCCCTGACTTTGTTTTGCAAGGAATAGGAAGTGATGAAAAGCTGAGGCACTGTTTGGTGTCAGATTTGTCTCATGCTGTGCAGGTAATTAAGCTATATTTGGTAAATGTATTTCTCACAGTAGGGGAAGGTAAATGTTTTTGAACATACAAACCTGCTGGTAGTGGAAATATTTACTGTCACAGCTCCTGTCACGTTTCCCCAGTCCCAGGTCACCAGTTTTTTTCTCTTCTCTCAGTTCATGTATCTGAAACACGTGGGTGTTTCACTGCAAATCTGGATCACAAAAGATTAGACTCCCACTGAAGCCAGCTGGGAGGCCCTTGCCTTGGGAAGATGGATCTTGGTGCTAAGCCATAGAGGAATCATCATCTCCTGTAGGCATGGCAGGGGATGGTTGTGTGCCCACAGGATGGGATGATGTTAAACCAGCCCAAAAGCTGAGATTGTGCATCTCTTCCTGGGCAGGGTCTCGCTGCAGAGGGGCAGAAACTCCCTTTGCTCCCTCCTCTGTCCCTGCACGTCTGACCAGTGTGCTTGTGCAGCAGAACATGTCCTCCACAGTGAAGCCACCAGGAATGTGTAGTATTTTGGGGGCATTTCGCCTTCTTTAGGATTGTAGTCCACGTGCCCAGTGTTGATGGCTTCACTGGAAAAGGAGAAACGAATGTAAAGATAATTGTCCAAAGGGGACTTGTGCTACTCACGTGTGCTGGTGATCGATCATCTCTGCTCCACAGAAGCTTTTCCCTGGATGAACTGGGGCATGACTGGGAAGCATGGTATTCCCTACCTCTTCTAGTCCCCAGGAAAGGAGTGGAAAGCAGACTGTCACTGAAAAGTGTGATTCTGCTCCCCTCTAGTTTATTCCCAAGGGAATGGGGAAAAACCCCAGATGTGCACAGGCTGGGGAGCAGCTGCTTTCCTGAGAGCCTCCAAAACATCCCCTTTTTCCATCTTCTCACATTAACAACGTGCATCAGACCTGTGGCTCTTCCCCACATTTCATCTTCCTTTCCTTGTGCCCAGCTCCACAAGGAATGAGTTTTGCTCCCTGGGTGGTTGTTCCAGGGCCTGGTTTAAGCCACATATTTAAGCCATTTGGGAAGTGTAATTGAATTTCAGGCAAGAGAGGCAGCAGTGGGAGGTACCTGCTGCTGTGGGACAGATGTGGCTGAAACACAGCCTGACTGAGCCACATTTTTATGCTTCTCTTCAAGTACAACAGTAACTGCATCCCAGCACTGTGTGAGGTCCCTGTGGGACTCTTTGGAAGGAGGTGCTTCCTAACAGTCCAGGCCAAAAAAGGTATTAGGGAAGGACAGTGGGTTTCTAAATACTCCCTTTTTCAACCCCCTTTTCAGGGCTTGGGAGAGGTGCAGCACCAGCTGGAAGGAATGGCAAGGCACAGGCTTGGTTCCTGACTCCCTCTGCTGGCCTCCCATGAAGGGAAACCAGTGACAACTGGGAGTAACCCGGCCTTGTTAACACAGCCGTGCTGAACAGCGAATTGGAGTTTTGGTTTTAGGAGTTTAAAATATACATACTTTAGATATGTCAGAACTCTTTATGTCAAATATCAAAATATGTAACTGTCAGCCAGTGACACACTTTCGAGCCTGGGAGAGAAGGTAGAATAGCCACCATCTTTCTGAGACTGTGCCTTGCTCACAAAACCCCTCAGTTTAGTGGATGGAGTGCAGCGTGGGCACATGGAACTGGATTTTAGGGGAAGCAGTGTCCTGGATGCTATCCTGCTGTCCAGGGGTGCTATCCTGCTCCCCAGGATGGTGATGTTTTGTGAAAAGATCGTTGTCATTTGTCATTCTCAGGGTTCTGCTGTTCATTTTCTGTTCCCAGCACCCTGTTCTGGACGAGCCCATCGCAGAGGCCGTTTGCATTATTGCAGACACAGACAAGTGGACGGTGCAAGTGGCCAGTAGCCAGAGAAGAATGATTGACAATAAACTGGGAAAAGAAGTGTTAGTCTCCAGTCTCGTCTCCAACCTGCTTCATTCCACTCTTCAGCTTTACAAGCATAATTTATCTCCAAACTTTGTAAGTCTGAATGGCAATTGAGAGGGTGATGGTCTAAGATTCTGCCTAGTGTTTGTATCTGTAGCACAATTTCAGTAGCCAGTGCATCCTCTGGTGTAGCTGTTTGAGCTGCCTATTGAAATGCCAGTCTGTAATCAAAACAGCTGCCTCATTAATTCTGATTTAACGTGTAATCAAAGGCTTCTGCTCCAAAGCAAGAGTCCTGCCAGTGAATATCTCTCCTAGACACAAGTACAGAACAGGCAACAGGCATGTGTGGTCTGTGCTGTTCTGCTCTGAGGCTGCTTTGGTTCAGATAGAGCACTGTCTTCCCTGACACATCTCCCTTTGCTTTCCAGTGTGTGATGCACCTGGAGGATCGGCTGCAGGAGCTCTACTTCAAAAGCAAGATGCTGTCTGAGTATCTCAAGGGCCAGATGAGAGTCCACGTGAAGGAGCTGGGCGTGGTGCTGGGGTATGGTCACAAACACCCTGAGTGTCCTGGTGCCACATCCCCTGCCTGGGCTTGTTCTAAGCACAGCAAAATGGATTCCCAAATGGGACTGGAACTCTTAAGTTACCCATGGCCACAGGCTCCTGCTTAGCCATTGCTGGATCCCAGGGATCCCCCAGCCTGTGTCTTCCCCCCCGGGCAGGAAGATGGGCTCAGCACTCTGGAGCTTATCAGACTCCCTGCTTAGGTGGTCAGTCAGCACTGAACAGCCTGATGCCCCCAGGCTGGCTTTCCCTAATGTGGCACGGAGCACCCTCTGTGTCATGTAAGGCACACAGTACCTCTCTGTGGGTGTGGGGCACAGGCAGAGGACCTGTTTAAGGGGTGTTCACAGGAAGGCAGAGGAGTTCAGGGTGAGCAGGAAGGCACATGGAGCACTTGTGGTGCTGGAGCTGGGGGAGCAGCTGCCACTGCTTCAGCCCGGTCCTCTGCTCCTGCACTGTGTCCCCCAGCTGTGACTCCCTTTGCTGTGAGGTTAGGAAGGAACTGGGTGTGCTTCCTCACCAGTTTGTTGGTGCTGTGAACCCCCCCCAGACAGGTAGGAGCTGAGGCAGCGCTGGCAGTGGTGAGCAGGCACAGCTGGAGGGTGCTGGGAACAGTGTGGCAGCTGCAGAGAGTAACCCAGGGCCCAAGTGCAGGGGCTGAGCAGGCTCTGTGGGCACTGACGCGTGTTCAGCCCCACCACGTTCCGGGCTGGATTAAATGTGACTCTTCTGCTTCCTTCCAGGATTGAATCCAGCGACCTCCCCTTGCTGGCAGCTGTAGCGAGCACTCACTCCCCGTACGTTGCCCAGATCCTACTTTAACACGCCAGAGCCCACAGACTTAAACTTTTTGCCTCTCTGGAAACAAAGTGGAAGACAACCTGTTCTGGCTCCTTTCTCTTTGTAGCAATTCAAACAAACTGCTCGCTGAGCTGCAGCACCTCCATATATGACTGCACAGGGTGCAAACAGTTGGAGACCTCTCCTCTCCCACTGGGCCGTTTATCAAAAAGGATAAAGAAAGGAGTAAAGAAAACTGAGTAAGCCCGAGCTTTCAGCCATGGGAAAGTGAAGATTTTAGCAAAGCTGAAGATCTGAGTTTTTTAGCATTTTCTGCCACAATGGCTGACTGTGACTTACACTGGGGAACGGAGGAAGAACTGCTCTGAGAAATACATGATGCCATCAGCCCTTAGGAACTGAACAGGAGAGAGCAGCTGCTGCCTCCAGCCTGGCCTCAGCTGAGCAGGATCTCCTTGGGATCTGCAATTCTCAAGCTGCAATGATTTGTAAACAACTTCTACTTTTTCATGTCATAGTCCAGTTCTGGATACTTCCCAGAGGAAGAACGGGGCCTGCTTTGTTTTGTAAAAGGCTTATTAATGACAGTCAGCTCCAGAATTTATTTATGATCTTTCTCTTGGGAAGAGGGAAAAGCAGGGGACAGAGGGGGACAGGGAGGATGAAGGAAGAGGCCAACAGACAAACTAGTGATGGAGATTCTTTCTTGGCTGGATGCTGTAACCAGTGTTAAATGTTTATAATGTTTAAATGTTGCTTTATACTAAGTGATGCTTTTCTTCCACAACGTAATCAAAATGTTAAAAACAAAAATAATCTAAAGAGAATGTTGGCTGAAATTTCCCCACGGGGTCCCCAGAATGACATGACAATTACCTCTAACTTTTTTATGATCTTTAATGTTCTTGCAACACCATATTCTTTTTACAGCAGTCAGTCAGCCAGCTATTGAAATAATGAACTAGAAATAATTGTACCAAAGCACTGGGGACAAAATGAGTAGACTATTACCCTTAATTGCTCAGGTAACTAATTGATACATTTTTTAAAACCATTCTTCAAAAGAAATGAACATTGATTACACCATAGTATAGTAATATCCAAATTATTTTTTGACAAATATACCCTGCAGATGACTCTAATCCCTTTTCTACTCACTCGTGTAATTACCAGCAGGAAATGTTGTTTATTTTATTCTCAGCATTTCTCTTTTACTCAGCCATCACTGGTTTGTCACTGTATATACAATAGTTGTACGAGTAGCTGATGGACCCAACCTGGTGTAAGTCATGTAAATAGACAGTGGGAGGTGGATTATGTTTTCAAAGGCTCTACTACCTCAGTTTAACTGGACACTTCATTCTAGGCTTTGCTTTACGTATTTGTCCTGGCAGCCAATTCATGTTGCTGATTTTTAGCTTCTGTTTTCATTGATTACGTTCAGTATATTGAGTTTCATGGATTGTCCTCACAAGTAGGAGACACATATTCACTTGGTGGCTAAACTCTGTAAGAAATTCTATAAATGCATCATTCTGTGATCATCCCCCACAGTACAACACGCCTGCTATTGCTGTTTGCAGGGTTACTTCAAATACAAATCTATTTGAACCAGTTGATAAACCTGAAAACAACAGGGGAGATCCCTGCCCCACCACTGTCAGCCACAGAACTCTCCTCCCTTCCTTCTCTGGGGCCAGGATTCACCCAGGGTGGTTTTTCAGCGCTGTTTAAAATCTGTCCCTTAAAGCTGTTCCAGGGAAAACCCACAGGGCAAAGCCACTCCCCTTTCAGGCAGGACCGAGGCCACGCCAGGAGTGACCCCAGGAGTGACCCCAGGAGTGACCCCAGGAGTGACCCCAGTGTTCACCCAGCAGTGTCACTGGAACCCTGTGCACAGAACCCAGCGCTGCAGGGGAGGAACTCGATGTGTGATCCAAGGGTTTGTTTCTCCCCTGTTTTTCCAATGTCCTTTCCTCACCACACAGTTGTGTTACATCTGGTTTCTGGAACGAGCACGAAACAGGGCCCAGTTGTGTAAACACATTTGTAATGAACTCTGGGTTGAGCTCCACGTGTGGCTGTTGAACTCTTGGCTGGGGATGTGCTGTGGGCAGTAGTTGAGTCCTGAGTTGTGCCCAGACTGGCAGGGGTGGCCTGCCCATGGCAGCACTGCTGGGACTGGCGGTGAGGGGGGCTGAGGGTGCACTCCTTCCTTGGGTGGGCTTGTCTGTAGCCGTGCCCAGAGAGCTGGGCAGCTGCCCCCTAACCCTGGCACCCCCCAGGACTGAGCTTGCAGTGACCCTGACGGGAGAACCACGTCCTCCTCCGAGCCATCGCTGGCAAATCGTTGGGGTTGCTTTGAAACGGGTTTGACTCTCCAGAGAGGCCCTTGCACGGCTTGAAATAATATTAATGTGAGAGGAGAAGGAGGTGGTTGTGGGAGGGCACCTTGTGTGCTGTCCTGTGCCCACTGCTGCTCGTTAGTGCTGTTAATGATGTGTTCAGTCAGTCCCAGGCTGATGCAGCTTCCTCCACGTCCTCCCCGTGCCGGTCCCTCGGCCCCTCTCAGCAGTGTTGTGGGCAAAACACAACCAAAACCCTCGTGGCATGGGAAGTTTTCCTGTGAGTTAATTTCTTTGGGGTACATGAACAATGTGGTACGTATGTCTGTTTGTTAAATAACACAAAAAGGGATTTTTACAGGCTATAGCGTCGACTTTTTAAAATATATCGCGATTGTTTTATGTGAATAGAAAACTAATGTTTGATTTCTTTTTTCCACTATTCCCAGTCCCCATTATTAACATGTCTTAATTTTCTGGCTGAAAACTAAGTGTACTAGAAACACAAATTAGCAAATTTGGTTTTGTTGCAATTGGCAAACACTGGGCTGCTAAGAACAAAAACTGTTTAAAAGAACAGATTTTACACCTTGCATATGTTTTTCCCTATTAGTTCTTAGAGATGTTTTATGACAATTTTTTGCTTTCTCTAAATTATTTAGATGGTGGTACTTGTAAAATGCTGGGTAAAATGTACATACTTGTTATCTCTTCTGTTTTTGTATATATTTCCCAAGATGTGCACTTGTATTATAATAACCATTCCCAATTTTAGGGGAAATTTGTGCAATAAATACAGTATGTCAATTTACTTCTGGTACCTTTTGTGTCCCTTTTTTATGCATGTATGAGAGCGTGGGTGAGTGTGTGAATAGAACCATCTCCTGCTTGACACTGTCTCCTCTCCCCTGTCCATTTTGGGCCGTGCTTCCTGTGCTTAGCGCTGTTGCAGCCATTTAATTTGGGGTTTCTTAAGGAGTTAATAGTTTCAAATAGGAATTTGTGTTTGAACTTGCAGTCCCTTCAGTGGGGAATGTTGTTGGCCCCCAAAAAGCAACAGTGAGACAGGAGGGAGGCCCTGACCCTCTGTACCAGTGCTTGACTTTGCTTGAGAAGAGACACAAGCAGAAGGGGGTGGTCTGTGCACCGGTCTGTGCATTCGTTGCTGAAGTGACCTGTAAAGCACTTTGTCACAGGAGTGTTTGCAATTCCTCTCCTACAGGGCATTGTGTTGGTGCCCATCTGCCCGGGTACAATCCCTTTTCTGTCTCTCTGGGTCGCTGCACAGGAAGGGAGGTTATTGAGGAGTCTCTCTAAGGTTTTATTAAATCTACGTTCAAATTGTGATAGCAGTCCTGCCAAGAAAAGTGAAGTGAGAATCGTACAACAGGAGAAAGAATTAACTTAGGAAGACGTAGCAGAGCACAGAAATGAGGCTTTAGAGCATCCCAGTTAAGTCAGGTGCTCCCAAAAAGGGGAAAAAGAACAAGCAGGAGATGAAAAGCTTGGCCTGAAGCAGCTGCATCTTGTATTTGTGATAAAACATTCTCGTGGTTTCCTTCCCTGGTAGGTGCCTCCCCCAGGTGCAGGTCAGTGTCCCTGAGCCCTGTCCTGCAGTGCCCAGCCGTGGGCAGGGGACAGTGTGGGTACCATGTGTGGCACAGCCGGACAGCACAGGAGCCTTCTGGGATTTCCACCTGCACCTGCCAAGCCCTGTCCTGTAGAAGGGTGCCTGTGACCCCAGTGTTTGGTTTCATCTCTTGCAGGAATTAAAGCCCCAGCAGCCAACTCCTGAGTGCTGTCCTGTGACACGACCGTGAGCTGCCCCCGTGGGCAGGGGTGGATTGCCCAGCCTGTTCTCCATTCCCAGCCCAAGCAGCACTGCATCAAATGGCTCAGTGCTCAGTGTGGGTGAGTCAACATAAAAGCAATTAACACAGAACCATTGCCTTTTAATCCTGATAACACGGGGGTTCATTGCTGGCCTGGTGCTCCTGTGCCACGATGGACTCACAGGGCAGAGCCTGTGGTCCCACAGCAGCGCTGGAGGTGAGGTGAGGGCAGCTCCAGCAGAACCTGCAGCAGGAGATGCTCAGCTTTAGCTGGGAGCAGGGGAGGCTCTGCCAGGGGACGCTGGGGACGTGCCCTGTGCACTGCCAGACCTCCTGCAGGGCTCCTCGGGCCAAGTGCACCTGACAGGGCAGAGAATTTGGTGTTACTGGAGTAGATGGTCATGAGGTGTCCTCCTGACAGGGATGGCGAGGGTAGCTGGAGTCATGTGTCTGTGTGGGGGTGTTTGGCAGAGATGGTGGGAGCAGTACATTCAGCAGTATAATCACTGCAGCATCCAGAAAATGCTGATGTTAATGCCCAGAATTGATTTCCTTTTTAACTCTGCAGCTAGACTGGGACATAGCACTTGCTAGCCAGTATTTTTAATGTATTGTTACTTCTTTTCTGTAATTCCCTTAATTTTCCTCAAACAAAGGGGAAAGCTAATTTACTTTGCTGAGGCAAAGGCAGGAGGGAAGCCACAGGCACCTGAGTACCACTGTGTCTCTCATCCCTTGCATGATTCCCAGGGGTCTGCAGGAAAGGGGATGATTCTTTTCTGTGTGGCTCAGTGCAGAGTAACCAGAGGATGATTTCTGGATCCAGGGGTGGGAAGCAGCTTGCTGTGTTGGCTGCACAAAAGCAAAGAGCTCCTAACAGCTCTCTGCCGAGCTGCTGTTGCTTTCTTCTCTCTTAAACATCTATCGTTAAAAAATATTGGCCTTGTAGCGGGAGGTAAAAATGAGCAGAGGGCCTGGAGATACACGTGTTTTCTGAGTGTCTGTGCTGCAAGAACATCTCTGTTTATGTGCTGCAGCGTTCACATTCTGTTCCAGCCATGCCCTCATTTATTTCATGGTACAGGAGCAGTTACAGGCTCCTCACACCGCCCCTGCAGCCTTCCTGCCTTCCCTCTGCACAAAAACATCATCCTCGCTGTTGCTACAGGCAAATCTAAATACACCAGTGCTTGGGGTTTTGGAAAGGCTTCCCGTGTTGGCTGGGGATGCTGCTTTACTGGAATGAGAGCTTTTCCGCTCTGACAGTCGAAGAACCACAAGTTCAAATCCTGAGGGATCTGTCCAGGCTTTTGGAGCAGGATCTGATTCCCCAGCAGTGGAGGTTTTGCTTTGGGAGCCTGCTGGCAGAGGAGCTGGAAGGTAAATCGGTGTGCCCAGTGTGCCTGGTGGCTCCCTCAAGGGGTGTTCATTCTCCCCTGGCTGGGGGTGAGTGGGAAGGAACAGACACTGCAGGACAGCTCCTCACTGAGGTACAGAGGTGAGAGATCCTTCCCCAGCCGGCACAGAAAGTGCCAACACGGAGCATCCCATGGAGCTGAGGATCCCCCTGGGAACTGGCTGAGGAGCTGGCACAAGGGGTTGTGTGTTGGAGGGGTGCTGGGGCTCTCCTTCCCCCAAGGGGCCACTGCTGGGCAGCGTTTCCTGCCTCAGCAATGCCTGCTGGCCATCCTGCAGGGCTGGACCTGTTGTGTGGCCTCTGGGAATGAACGGCCTCCTGTGAGCCATCACCCCCCTGTCACCCGCTTGCTCTTGCTCAGGCCCTCTGCTCTCTGGCAGCTCATCTCCTCCTGGAAGCATAGTAGCAGGAGGCAGCCTGTTACTCCCATGTCTCTGTTTATTTTCATTACCAAAAATATTTGTACAGCGGCAGAATTTGATTTCTAAACCTCTGTGTGTTCCAGCTGTTTGTTCCCAGCTGGAGCTGAAGACATCTGCTCCCAGGGTGGGGATCACTGCCTGAGCTCCTGCCCTCAGCTGTGCTCCTGAGAACCAGCTGCACCCGGGCACGGAGGGCTCCCAGTGCCAGTCCTGGTGCTTGTGGCACAGAAGAGGAAGATGCAGAAGGCAGGCAGGTGACAGCAAGGAGCTGATCCTGTGATTTGGGATGTCACTGCTGAGGAAAGGCTACCTGGAGCACATGAGGAGTGGTTTTGGTGAGGCCGCTGGCTCAGAGGACAGGAGGGTGACACGGCCTCTTCCTGGCCGTGACGTTGGTGCCCGTCGGCTGAAGGCCAGCGCTGGGACTTCCCCTGCCCAGTACCTGTTGCTCAAAGTTCTGTGGGTTGAGCAATGCCCTGGGTGGCTCTGTGGGCAGGGGCAGCTCGTGCACCCAGATCCGGCCCATCAGCACCCAGGGGATCACCACAGTCCGGGCTGGGGCTGAATAACCAGCCCAGTGGTTTGTGGGGTGAGCCCGGCCACAGGGATGCTTCCCACTGGGGTCGGGTGCTCCTGTCCTGCTGCAAACAGCTGCTGTTGTCTCAAGGCCAGGTTTGCCCACAGCTCCTGGGCCTTGCAGGACAGCCCAGCAGCCGTGGGTGCCCAGCCAGCACCGAGGGTGAGGGCCGTGACCGTGGGCAGGGCTGTGCTGCCGGGCGGCACCGACCGGGCTCCGGCCCAGCCAGCAGCTCCTTATTGCAACATCCCAAAGGAAGTATTTGGGCCGTAGGCTGGTCCCAGATTTCCAAAGCAGCACAGGAGATAAGCAGATGCCTTTTTCTTGTGACACAGCTGCCCTGCCTGTGCCCCAGCCCTGGCCAGGCCTCAGGCGGGGAGAGGAGCCCCAAGTGTGAGTGCTGCTGGTGGGTCCTGGGACAATCCACCTCTCACTGCATGAACACCTTTGTGCTTCCTGTTTGCTGTTCTCTTCCTTAAAAACCTGCAACCTGTTTCCTTTGGTAACAGTTTTTCTGTAGGCAGAGCTTCCCAGAGATGAAGTGATAGACCAAGAAAAATCTTCAACTTTTTTATCTGGGAGGGGAGGTGGCAGGAGGGAAACATCCTGCTCTGGCTCATCCTTTTCCCATTACAAAACCACAACCTTGTGTGAATGAGAGGAAGCCACTTCCTCCAACGTAGGTCACTGGGGAGCCCCGTGGGGCTGCAGTGCCAGTGCTCAGGGCCATCCCTGGGCCACTGGGTTTGAGGCCATAAAGACACTGTTTAATGCTGCTATTTTTTGGTTTGAAGATTTCACCTATCCCGTGCTTTCTAAACCACTGAGAGAGAGGGACTCTCTGTGGCCACTGTGCCTTTGGCTGCCCCTGTTGTTGAGTTTCTCCCCCTGTAACCAGAGTGTCTGTTTAATCTGGAACTTGTTTTGCCTTCCTCATTAACTCCTCAGCCTGAGTTCTGGTGGCACTGGTGGGACAGACACAGCTTTTTTCTTCAGGAAGAGCAGTAAGGAGGAACAGGGAGCTGTGCAGGTCACGTGCAGCTCTGCTGTGCTGGAGCAATTGTGACCAGCCCTGCTCTCATCATCGTTTCCTTCTCCAGCAGGATGGGCTGAAGCTGCAGCTCTGGGACACACGAATGTGTCACATGGCTGGGGCCAGCTGGGAGAGCTGAAGGTACAGTTTGTCCAGGCCTGTTAGCAGAAAAAAAACGTTTTCCTCGAGTGGCATTGAAAATGAAAGTGGTGTTTCTTATGGAAGTGCATGTAGCCGGGCTGAGGAAAGATGGGTGAGGGCATTTCCTTGGGAAATGAGCTCCTTACTTCCCAAGGGTTCATTATTTTAGTTTCCTCAGCTAATTGAAAAGATTTCTAGAATGTTTCCACTAAAGTCACCAGAAGAAAAGTGGTTTATGAACAGCCCAGAGCCAGCACAGAGCACAGTGGGGAGAGAACCTGGAGGGACAGCCCAAGTCTGGGCAGGGGGATCCCAGCAAGTGCCTTGGTTGACTCCTGGTGCTGACACTGGGCCGGGGGTTGGACCTCTCCTGAGCAAACATCCTCATCTGGGGGCTCTGGGGTGGAGATTGCAAAAGGTCCCTATGCTACAAAGGTGTCAGTAAACAGTGACTTTAGGGCAGAGGGTACAAAGGGTTTGTGTGTTTGATTTTCCTGCCAGGGATGCTTTTCACTTCAGAGGACTTCGATGTGCTTGCAAAACTACATTCAGCAATTCTTCTGTAATTGCTTCAAAATTACAGCCACGAGCAATTATAGTTTTCAATAGCTTCGTGAGTGCACTGAATCCTAAGAAATTAACTACCACATTTTCAAGGAGTAAATTTATTAATAGCAGCTGTAACTAAAAATCTTGCTTAATTTTGATCACTACCAGAAGAGATGAAAAAACAAGGGCTCCTGTTTGCATGTATTAACAATATGACTGATAAAATTTGAGGGAGATATTCTGGGCAAACAAGAAAATTACAGCTGTGCTGCTTGTGCTGCAATAATTAATGATCATGCACTTTATTCTCCAAAGCTGTTTTTCTTGTACAGTTTAACTAAAGGTCTTGATCTCTGTCATTTCACATGACATTGTTCTGAGGCTGGTCAGGCTGTAAAAGCCATCAGCCTGGAGGAGAATTTATTTTTCAAAATACAGCTTAAAATCTCCAAACTATTTCTTAAATTATAGGTTAGTGAAAAGCAGGCTCTTCCCATGGAAACAGATACAGTTTTTTAAGAAAAGCAGGCTCTTCCCATGGAAACAGATACAGTTTTTTAAGAACTGTAAGACTTGAACTGATTTAGAATTAAAATCAAGGGCTCTGTCCTGGGCTGATGAGACTCTCTGTGGCTCCTGGCAACCACAGCTCTTCACAGCTGTGAATTCAGACACCCATTTTTAGGGGGAAAATAATCCTAAATACAGCTTTCCAGAGATGTTGTAGTTGACTGTTGCGTCCTCGTCTGCTTTTTCCCAGGCTGGCTGGCTGGGAAGCTGCTGACCCTGCTGGATCTCAGGCTCATCCTTCCAGTGAAGGAATCCCTGGCTTGGCTGGAGCCCACACGGGGTTTGTCCAGTGCATGTCACCAGCCTCAGAAATACGGGGTGAATTCCTGCTTTTTCGGGATGGTTACAGCAGAGGTGGGTTTGGAGGAAATGTCTTCATCAGCCGTGTCTGTCCTCTGCCCTCGTCACTTCCAGGCAAAACATGAGAGCTCATTAGGCGTTTCTAATTAATTTGGGACGTGGCTATTTCCTGCTCAGGCTGTCAGCCCAGGAGGCGGCTGAGCAGCACTGCTGGAGCATGGGGTGGTCTCAGTATCCCAGCAAACGAAACACTTTCCCCAAAAAAACCCTCACCCCCTCCTTGCCCACAGTGTTTAAACTAAATGGTTTTAAATAAAAGAGGGTCAATTCAGGTGAGATATAAGGAAGAAGTTTTCTTCAGTGAGGGTGGGGAGGCCCTGGCACAGGTTGCCCAGAAAAGCTGTGGCTGCCCAGCCCTGGAAGTGTCCAAGGCCAGGTTGGATGGGGCTTGGAGCAACCTGGGACAGTGGAAGGTGTCCCTGCGGGGCTGAGGCTGGATGATCTTTAAGGTCCCTTTCAACCCAACCCATCCTGTGATTCTATTACAGCTTCATCTGCTGGACCACTGCTGGTGGGCTGTGCAGCAGACACTGCACCTTCAGGTTTGGGGTGTCCCTGACACCTGTCTCCTCTCACAGTCTCACCAGACCCCAGGAGATGCCTTTATTGGTGATTCCCATCCTCTACTGGAGAATCCCACCCAGGCTTCTGCTGAGCTCTGCTCTCTTAGTTTCTCATTGCAATACTCTGCTTGCCATTTCTGATTGCAGATTCTTCACCATGTGTGTGCACATCCTTCTTTAGACCACAACTGAAAAAACTCGGGTGGTTCCTGCTGCCTCAAGGTCTCCTTAACTGCAAACCCACAACCTGTTTCCATTTCTCTTGGTACCTTCTCTAGAAGTGCATCACTTCTGTAACACCTCCTAGAGACAGGGTGTTTGTGGGAGTCACTGTGCTTCCTAGGGGCCAGGCAGGTCACTGCAGGAATTTCATGGTGTTCCCCCTTTTAATGGAAATTGCAAATATGTTTCCAGACACGGCTCTGCCAATACCCCAACAGCAGCCTCTGTCACCTCTTCAGTGTTTTGGACTGCGGAATGCTTCTGTCTCAGCTTTCACCTAGGTGGAATGAAATGCCTAAAAATCTAAAGAAATTGTGTCTGCCTTGATGTCATCACTGCTGTCCTACCTAATAAATATTTTCCTGACTGTTAAATTCACAGTATCACAGTAAGAAACCAAAAAACCACCAGTCCCTTCTCTCTGAGCGAGAGAATTACATCCATGTGGGTAAGCAATTGTAGGTAAGTGCTATTTGTGTACTTAGGTGGCATCTGGTTTATTGGGCGGAGCACTGAGCCACACACTCGATAACTTGCATCACCCTCTGATTCATACAATCATCTGACCTTCATCTAACTGCTGCTCTGCTTTTATTTCCTTTGCTCCCTACAAGTTACAGTAAAGGAGATTCTCCCTGTGCTCCACACACAATGCTTCCTTTCATGCAGGGAATGGTTGTGCTTTTAGCATTTAAAAAAACAAGCAGCAGAAGCATCTAGTGGAAAAGCACAGGATGGAGCACCTCTTCCCTCTCCCCCCACAGACCACAGGCACTCCAGGGTGAACCCCCAGCCCCTCGGGGTGGGATGACAGGGCTTGCAGGGAGGGTCCCTCCCTGTTTTGTGTGTGGAAAAGTGAGCAGGTCTTCCAAGAGGAGTCTAACTCTGCTGGCTCTGGCTGGGGCTGTACCTTCAGCTCCTGCCTTTCCTCTGGACCTCGTGTGCCTCCCCTGCAGCTGAGGAGGGACAGCCATCTCCATCATGGCTCAGCTCTCTGACACATGAAGGTAAAAGGGAGTCTGGTGATCTCTCAGCAGGAGCATCTCAGCTGTCCACTGCAGGAGAGCTTTGGGTGGTGGGAAGAGGCCAGCACAGGCTTTGGAATGCTGCTGGGAATCAACATCCCCTGACACAGAATTACTGTGTGACGTTACCAAGGGCAGGGTCTCTCGAAGGAAGGGAGGAAAACCACATTGAGTGGAAGAAGAGTCATCTGCAGATCTTTTTAAAGTTAAAAATAGTCAGGATTTTGTCTGCAGAAGACAGTTTGTTCTGTTGTGCTGCTGGCATCATGTGAGCAGGCCGTGTGCTTCTGCATTTGAAGGCTCAAACTGACACGCTGAAAACAGGAACTTTCTGGATATTCCACATGCCTGAGATTTAAAGGTTTCAGCGAGTTGCCTGATATCATCTCCTCTGTATGGTTGTGCTTGGGTGGGGGAACTAAACATCTCATTAGCTCTGTAGGGTCATTAAAAGCCATAGAAGAGATCATAAGGAATAATAAGGATGTATGACATCCTGCGAAGACAGCTGATAAAAGCAGCCGCCTCTGCCACCGAGCGCTTCAAGGCGAGGGGACCCAGTTCAGCAGCGTGGAGGAGCTGAGTGCTCGCTAACTCATGTCAGCAGGAGCTGTTTATCCTCCCTTCATCAGGAAAATCAGACCGACAGCATCGAAATGTGACTAAAACCAGAGGATGATGCAGGGAATTCTGGCCTACATAACTTTGCAATGAGTTCACCGAGCATTCCTGGCTCCCAGGCCTGGACTGAGGCTACTAAACTGTGCAACATTTCCTTGTAATCAAATTATAGTTTATACACACACACAGAGCACAAACACACAGACCTCTACCTTCCTACAAATGAACAAAATGTCTGCAGACAGTGGAAAGCTGATGTGATGCTGCTGAATTGTCGCTCTGGCCTCAGCTACGATAGCAAAGCTCGTGGTTGTTGCAAAGCACCCTGACACCAGCAGCAAGAGAAGGGCAAGAACTGCGAGTGTTCCCCAGCCTTGGTCTCGATTCAGATGCTGTAATAGTTCTTGTAGGATTTCACAAACAAGTAGCATGTATTTGATTGCATAAAGCAGCGAAATCGTGTGTCAGGCTTTTATTCCCAATTTCTTAATCTTAGATGATTGCCAGTTAAGAAAAAGTCTAGACCGTTGGCCTGTTCTTTGGCAGAGGAGAAGTTGTTTATTATTTTTCCACATGCTCGGAGAATTACTCCATTTACTTAAAAAGGGGAAGGACTAAAATCCTATTTACTCTAATCTTTATCATATTTAAACTGGCTGTTCTCTGTAGGCATGTCCCCTTCTTTTACTAGCTCAATGTTGTTGGCCAAAGTGTTGTCCCCTGACAAATGCCACAGATGCACAGAATGGTCACATTGAGTTATGCAAGTGTTTGGCTTTTTGCCTCTGAAAATAGCTGCTCAGTAGAAAAATACAAATCCCATTGCATGTTCTCTCTGGGTTATAACAGGTCACAGACACAAAATCCCTGCTGTTTGTGAAATCTTCTTGTGGCTTATAATTGTACAACATTTAATGACCCCAAAAAATTAATGAAAGAGATGTTAAATGTTTGGAATTAGATATGTTAAATTGGTAAGTGATGCCAGATTACTGGTGGGGAGTTTTCCATGGAGTTTCCATGGCAAGTTTTCTTTTTGTTATTTCTTTTTTAAGTCTTCATCTTTATCTGTGCCCAGCCCATTCTTTTCCCCACCCTCCCCTTTCTAATGGTTTTTGGCATGAGGTTTCCTACGGCAAATGAAGAAAATCTTTCAGCTGAAGCTGTAACCTGATTATAGGAACAAAGAACACACAAATGGGGCAGTCACCAGACTCCAGATTGCCTCCTGTCAGGGCAGGTTTTCCCCCGCCACCCCCATCTTTAATTTTTTTCAATCTTGAGCGTGGACATCTGTATATTGTTGCTGGATACCTCCAATATCTAGACAGGTCCATATGCTCTTTTGGGTTTTGCCAACAAAGTGCTGGAATCAAATATCTGTAGGTTGTGTGTAGCAAAAATAAAACAGCAGCAGACAGACAAAAAATTTGATTAAAGAGCCTGTTTCAGGCAGAGCTGCTCCTTTGCAGAGTGTGTACTTTTGGGGGGCAAGAACTCATGGCTCGGAGCAAACCAGCTGGTTTTTAGATGTTATTTTATAACAATTTTGAATGTTTTTGTCAGTTCTTACTCTGTTTCACCAGGCACTGTTGATACTGTTGTACAGTACACCGTGCCTGGGGCAGGTTGGATGCTCCAGTGACTTGGCAGCAGTGCTTTCTCTCCTCATCTCACTCACATTCATCAGGGCTTGGTGACTGCAGCAGGGTGGTGGCAGGCCCTGGACAGACCCTTTCAGGTCACTCAGCAGTGGCAAGGGGTAGGAATGTCCTTCTTCATACCTGTCTTTTCCCATAGGAACCAGGAAGAGAAATGAGGAAGATGGGAACACACATAGTGTCACGGGACAGCCAGTGCTCTTCCAACACAAACAGCTTTCACTGTCCTCACTGGCAGCTCTCGGAGGGTCCAGATCAATGCCAGTCTTTGTGTTCGTAGAAACCTTAGTAAATGAACAGCAAATAACCCAATTCACTGCTTCCTTCTGCAGATTGCTCCTGACTGGGGAACTGGGATTCCAGAAGCGACCTGGTGTGTGACTGGCCAAGGGTTACCTGACACGAGGGGCAGGGTGGGATGTTCCCAACACACTGTGCATCCTCAAGCACAAAATATTCATTACTGCAGAATTTGCACCTGCCCCCCATTAAGCCTTTCCCATGGACATCCCATAAACTGCCCTCAGTTGAGAGATGTGCCCTTCAGGTGGGAACTAAGATGTAGGAAATGGTTGCTCTCTCCTGCTGAGAAATGGCTCAGGCTGCTCCAGGGAGCAGCTGGGGCTTGTCATTCCCTCTCTTTGCATGCTAATATAATCTTAAAACCTTTCAATCTTAAGGCTGACTGTATTCCTAGTCCATTCACACCAGCACTCAGCACACTAGAGACCATCAGCTGTGTGACAGGGAACATGAAAAGCAAAGAAAGTCTCCCTTGGAGGTAAAACCTAAGTATCTCTACTTATGTAACAAAGTGCTGCATCCCCAATTTAAAAAGTGTCAGGCTCCCCGTTTGTTTCAGTCTTGTGGATAGAGGCTGGAAAGCAATTGTTTGACTGTCACAAGGAGCTTATGTGCACATGGCTTTTACCCTTCAGGAAAAACCTGTACGTGGAAGGAAAGCTGAGCTAGTCTTCAGTTAGAGAGAACAAAGATGTGGGTTTAGTTTTTAAAAATGTTATTATGATACAGCAGAGAGATAGAGATCTCACAGTTTTGATGCTTCTTTTCCAGCTTTTACCCTTATCCTTTGCACTGAAGCTCTGGGAATATGCACAGTGGGGAATTTCACCTCAGAAGGGGCAGAATTAGCAGTACAATACAAAATGACCATTTTTGGTTTTGATTTCGCAAAAATAATTTGGTATTTCACATTTAATTTCAGAAATGGAAATTTTAAGCTGCAAAATGCTGTTTTGGCCAGGAGATCAATGTTCTTATGCAGCTGCCTGAGCAGTGTTGTGCCTTTTGTAAAAATGTAACTTTCCTGCAGAAGGTGAATTTCCACAAAATTTCCAATGATGCCTTTGCCTCCCCGATTTCA
Source organism: Corapipo altera (assembly GCF_003945725.1). Lineage (NCBI taxonomy): Eukaryota > Metazoa > Chordata > Aves > Passeriformes > Pipridae > Corapipo > Corapipo altera. The sequence goes on along the minus strand of NW_020884887.1, from coordinate 14,656,608 downwards.
CAGACTTTTACTGAACCGTCATAAATATGTTCTATTCAGGAAGTTCATCATCAGAATAAGCATATATGGTAAAACTGTCTGAAGAGGTTCTTCCCCTTGGGAATCCCAGAATATTTTGTTTTCCTCTAGTGAGGCAGAGAATTAATTTGTGTATCTTCCTTGCGGTGTGTTAACCACATACTTAGCTGGTAGTTGTTGCCAATGAAATGCATGAATCTCCAAAGGGAATTTTTTTTTCCAAAGCTAAGAGACCAATAGCCTAACAGCCAGATTGGAGAACAAGAGGAAGGAAATTGCCAGGCTGTAATAAAACTCACAGGACAAGAAACACATAGAAACATAAAAATACAAGTTAAAAGTATTTCAGTGCATGTTGATTATGAATCTTTCCCGGTGGGAGAGGTGAGGAAGTTGAGTTTTACCCTGAGGAATCTGGGATGGGCACACGGTGGTACAAGGCGTGAGATGAAAAGGCATCTTTGGGAGTGTCAGTGAACCAGAACAATTGAGGGAACATACTGGGAGGAGGAGAAGTACTCCATAACTCAGCTGGTCTTCCCAAATTCACGGATGTTTGAAGCAGAAACAATCTCCTGAGACTGAAACTCATCTGTATTAATAGCAAAGCACCTTTGACTCTTATATGTAAGCCTACAGATACTGCTGGTTTTCAATAAAAAACTCTGTGATAAGTAACGGCGCTTTATTTGGGCACAGTGATACAATCCACACAAAAAGGAAGCAAATTTTCCCCTCTGCATGGACAATCACCATCCTGCCTGGCCACATCCTTCAATCCCAGCCCTAAAATTACTCACTTGTGAAAGCCTCTTAATTGTGTTTAACTACGTCGGCTTTACCACCGGGAGACCTTGGCTGTAACGCCAGTCAGCACTTGGGATCATGACACTCGTTTCCATTGTTCTCCAGATATTTGGGAAAATAAACCCGACAGCTAAAATAACCCCTGGAATAATTGCAGCTATTAGAGGCATTACCTACCCAAATTCGGGTATTTTTGGAGAGAGGAAAGTCTTGTTTCACGGGTCAGTTTTGCCAAGCAATTAAATTGGACTGGCAGCTTTGGTTCCTGTGGAATAGCTCTGGCTCCCCTACTGCTCCTTGCCTGTAGGAGAGGAGAATTTGTGTGCAAAAGTAAAAGGACTTTTTAGGCTATTAACTTTATTCCCATATTGTGTGTCCACCTCAGTATTATGGTCATTGCAGGAATGCTAAGCAGCTGGAATAGGTGGTAGAATGAGTTCCCTTCTAAAAACCAAGAATAGGGCTTAAATTTTTACAGATCCATTAGAACTGTGACAGCACAGAGTTCAGCAAAATCTGACGTGTTTTCCTAGTCTTTAATAAATTTTTTTCCAGCCACCTCCACCTGGGGAGTATTGACTAGTCTTTTACATTATCTTTAAGTATAAACTGAGCTGATAAAGAAAAATTACTTGATTTGCTGTTGCATCTCTGGTTAAAAAAAAAAAAAAAGGAAGGAAAAATAAGAAAAAAAAAGGATCGTAATAAAGAAGGATTCATGCTTCAGTTCTTTTATTCTTGCTTTTCCTCAGTCATCCAGGAGAACTTTTTATCTCCATCTTTTCCATTTGGTTTCCTGGTAGAGAATCTCTGAAGATTCCCACACTAGTGGAAATAATATTTTATGTACTAAAGTTGAAAAAGGATAACGTGTTCTGCCAAATAACTAGTACAAACTTCTGACCTTTGGAACGATAATAGACATGGTATTTGGAAATGCTACTTTTACTACGGAAGTTCAAAATGAAGGAAAAAAAAAGAAAAAAAATCAGCTTTGCTAGACTTTATGGGACTGAAACTAACTCATTTTTGAGAGATCTTATGTTCTCTCTGTCGTGGTTGCAGGGTAATGACTGTGTGATGTTAAGGGTAGTTGCTTTTAAGATCCAGGCTGTCCATCCCGCTGTTGTATCTGCAATGGTACCAGGCACAGCCCCAGCACAGTCTACAGCAGAGGAAATGTCATATTTCCTCAGCTTTTTCTTTGAAGAAAACACTAGAAATATTATAAAACAACTTGGAATGGACAATAAAGTCCTTGAGCACAACAAAGATGATTGTGCCATAAAGGGCAAGTGGTAAAGAAAATGGGAAGGGGTGGCTGGAGAAAGGGGAGAAACAAAAACACTCTTGTTTGTTAGGAAGGAAAGAGGAAAAAAAAAAGGACAAACACAAGTTGTGTGCCTGCATAGCTTTGATCTCCTAAATTTACTGAATTGGACTTCGGGTAGGAAGGAAATCTTCCGAGGCGTGTTTGATACACGACGGCTTCCTGGTGTCCCCGAGGGGCTGTTGGTGCTGGGAACGCGGGGCTTGGGAGAACTTTGTAAATCCCTACAGGGCTCCCGAGCTGTGCCAGCAGCTTTTTAATATTTAATATAAAGAGCTCCCAATTCGCAGGCCGGTCCTTCCATCCCCATGCCCGGGGCCTCAGTGGGCAGCGCGGGGATGGGGTCACTCCCCAAGCCAAAGGCTTGGAGCAGCTCAGGAATCACGGAGGCCAATGTCCTGCGAACAGCAGGGCGAGGAAAAGGTGGGAAGGCAGGGAAACCACGGGGGCAGCGGTGCCATGACAGCGAAGCGAGCCCTGCCCACGGACACTGGCTGGGGCAGCGCATCCCAACTGACGTGCACTACACGCAATTAATGCAGAAAAAGCTTTATTTCGAGTGTAGGTGAATGCAGAAAATGCTGTATTTGGGGCGCAGAGGCGGCACAAAAGCTACTTTCAGCAGAAACTCAAGGCCCCGCCAGCCCTCACAGAGCGCGGGGGCAGAGCCGCCTCAGCGCGCACGCGCCGGGCCCCTCCCGAGCCTCGCGAGCCTTCGCTCCGCACCGCCCGCCGGCCCCGCCCCCGCCCGCCCAGGGGGGCGGAGCTCGCGCCGGCCCCGCCCGCCCCTCAGCCCCGCCCCTCGCCCCTCTCGCTGATTCTCGGGTTAAAGCGCCCGCGCTCGCGTTTTTCCGGGTCTGGGGGATGCGCGCCGGCTGAGCGGGGCGGGGGGTCCCGGCGGCACCGGCGGCTCCCCGGCGGCTCGAACGGAGGCGCGCGCTCGCCCCCCCGCCCGCGGGGGCTCCTCTCTGCGGGACCCTCCGCCGCCCCCCGCCGCGGAGCTCCCCGCCCGCCCGCGCGGCTTTGTGCGGGCGCGGGAGGGCGGAGCCGCGGGGGCCGCGCGCGGGGAGTCCCGCTCGGGCCGGT